>NW_017672052.1:38683-223039 GCF_001879085.1 Nicotiana attenuata | reverse complement strand
TGTGTGCGGCATGGCGTCCGATCTCGCCCGATCGGCTAGCCGTCTTACCAAGACGTTTCCCTTTTCAATCAATCATCTCATTTCAAATTTATTTCACATATATCAGTTTATCGGCACTTGGGGCCACAATTATCACATCATACTTGGCACTAGGAAACATTTCATAACTCAATCTCTTTTCCCCCAAAACTCACATCATTTTCACTTTCAACATTAAACCTTTCAATTCAAGATAATAGGCACATACGAGAGCAATTATAGGTCGTAAGCATAAAGAGGATTTCACACATTTCGGCATAACCATCTCAAAATCAAACTCGACTTGAAGTCTAGGCATTTTAGCACATGTTTCACATTCTTCACACATTTGCATTTGACAAAATAGCATATCGAAAGCGTTGAGACACATCTTGCACATATATTCTTGCAACACAAATTCATTTAATTCATTTCAAACATCTTTATAGATTACCAACAACTAGACACAATCAATCAAATACATTTGGTACACATAAGAGCAATTAGGAGTATCAACCATATCGAGTTTTCTCACACAATTTGGCATACTAGCCTTTATTTGAAACACGACTCAAAGCCGTAATATTTTAATGCGCAACTCATACTTAGAGCATATATATGTATGTATGTATATATATACATATATATATATATATATATATATATATATATATATATATATATATATATATATATCTTTATTCATAAGGCTCATTTCGGAATAGTCAAGTTTATGGCTAATAACCCGGAGTATAAGATTTATGAACTTTGAGCCAACCATACTTGAACTTATGAAAACACTTATGGAATTCGATTCTAAGAGAGAGAGTTTAGCCAACATACCTTGTTTAAGCTTTCCTTAAGTTACTACAACGTTTCAAAAATTCTAGCAATCCCAATCTACTTTGAGAAATAACAAAATCGAACACAAATTAGGAAGATATTCATGGTTTCGGATCATTTGAGCATTTTATCAAACACAAGTTGTGCATCTTGATTTCAAAGCTCTTTTACAGGATTTCCTTCATTACCCAACCCAATCTTTACTTATTTGTGTTCAACAATCTTTCCACAAATCTTATTTGTACATGCATGTATACATAATACTATTAAACCCAAGAATCATACCTCAATAACCCATCTTATACCCCAAACTCGAAATTAATGTCTAGTGTATAGAACCTTACCTCTTAGATGAAGGTCTTGTGATTGGTTTCCTTGATTCTTGAAGATTGATGAAAGATTGAATGGTTAGAATGTTAGACTCCCTCCTTCTCTCTCTAAAATTCTCTTACCTCTCTCTAAAATCATCAGAATATCGCCCCAAATGAAACCCCAAAGCCAATATATGAAAGGTCGGGTTATGAAAATAGGAAAATTAACCCTCCGAACTCGGGTCCGCGGTCGCATAATGGACCGCACAATTGGTATGCGGGTCGCATAATGCACCGCAAAACTGGTGCCTAGGAGTGGGCTACACTAGTCCATTTTGCGACCATTTTTTCAGTCGGAGATCAATTATGCGGACCGCATAATGATTTTGCGATCGCAGAATCTGCCACAGGATCGCATTTTGTCAGCCTTTGATAATTTGATCATAACTTTATGTAGGAATGTCCAAATGACGGACGGTTTGAGTCGTTAGAAACTAGACTCGAAGATCTTTAATTTGATAGGTTATTCATCACATAAAGCCTTATATATATTTATATATGATCGTCCAAAGTGTGGACTTGTGCGAACTCATTTGGAATTTTAGCCTATTGTGTCATTTTCTAACTTGACTTAGACTTACGCTTCTCATTAGACCCCACATTGCTTATTATATGACTTATACACTTATTTATCATATCCAATTGATATCCATCATGTTAATAGCATATAAAATATTATAATTAGCCTACCTGGAACCATGAAATTCTAAATTACTTAGCGAAATTTTCCGGGGCCTTACATTCTCCCCCGCTTAGGATCATTCATCCTCGAATGAGAAGTAGAGTCTGCCCCAAGCACTTAACACAATATATCCCTTTTTTCACCTACCTCAAGTCCCTAAATTTTGACCAACTCCCAAATTTTTCAGAAATTTCGGCAGAGTCTCCTTTGTAAGTAGGCCTATCCACCTGCCAGAGAACCACCAAGACCATCCTAACAACACATCCTCAACTAGACAAAGCACCACAATGTATATATCAATAACACGAATCTCAGCATTACAAGCACTACATTATCATAATGATACGTGGACATGAACTGTATTTCTTTTGAATCATAACACCTAGAAGGTACCTTTCAAGTCAAAACTAATTTCTATACAGTCGAGCGAAAATACTTTCTTTCCACAACACTCTCGGCCTTCAAGGTGGCCTCTTAGACTTACAGACTTCGCCATAACACATTCACGGAAACAATCTCAACTTCCAAACTTACCTAACAAGGATGACAAATAAACACCCCTCATGGGCCAACTATCCATTAACTTCACCTTCAGTAATTTCCACCAGAATGATGCACAAAGGATTTCCAACTACCTTATTAGACATTGGCACATGAAAACATAGGGTACATAGGGAACAATGATGGGAGGACTTCGTACTCATAGTGCGGCCTAATGTGAACTACACTTATTTTACCTTCGTTATCAATTCGCATAACATCTTTTAGGGAAAAAATATTGAGAATAACCTATTCACCCTCCTAATTTCTAAATCTCTACGCGAACACCCACACTAAACCTTTAATGACCTTCAACGATTACTCTAAGATGTGCTATCATGAATTGACCATAAAATTACCTATCAAATATATGTGACCACACGGTGATGCTTTCTCTTTGACATGTTTGAACCTTCAATACCCAATATATTTAATGCAATCAGGAACAACGGAGTTCAAGATTGGACTGGAATTATTCAGGAATCCATTAAGGCGTTGAGCAGAGTACTTCGTGAGGTTTTACGCTAATAGACACGAAGATTACTACCAACAATGCTGACATGGTTAATCATTGTGATGACAACAATTACTAGATAAATGGAGCATAGAGGTAACTAGCACGCATTGATAAGGGGGGAACCATGTACGTGACCTTGAGATCTAAAAGAACTGGGTCTTTCTAGACATGAGATGCATGGGAGGCATGACCGGGAGGATGAAGACGTTAGCATCAATAATTCTTGGGAGGCGACGAGTTATGCAAGGGATAGTAACAATTATTTCTTTCCATGTATGCCTTGCCCGACAATTGTAAGCTTTAAGGAGAAGTGGTCGAGTATATTTCACCGGTTGCCTCCTTGAGTGTAAGGAAAGTCAGTTTAGCTCCATATGGTAAGATTCTTGCAACATGGATGCGATAGAGATTTCAAAAGAAATACATGAAGTTGAATTACACTCTTAACATTAACTGGCACCAGGAATCTATGCCACAAGCCCATGAGGATGAAAAAGAAGTTAAACACTTATGAGATTATCATAATTCAAACAGTTTAACCCTTCCCCATAATTGATCCTATATGAGATAACTAAAGGTACAACAACTTGTCTTCCAAATCAATATGCTCATGATATGTGCAAAAATCCGAAAGCATCTAATCTCAACCTTTCACGAGTGAAACAACATAGCTAGGACATCTTAATATTGGGCTGAAATCATGTATTGGTTAAAGGGGTTCTAATGGTTAACATGATGCTCCAAGGAGAAAGACAACTAAAACTCCTATCCACCCAGGGAAGTGGAATGCCAAGGATAGCCAAACTCCCCGCATATGACAATGACATAGTTAATGATTCTAGAAGTCGAGTGTGTAAAGATAGCGGAACCCAATGAAATAGTATAAAATAATCATGGAAGGTTTGCAGATGTTCGTAATGAGTTTTCCATGGATTTTGACTTGAGAAATATCCAGATGCTAATGAAAGACAGAAAAACATGAGAAGTAGGCGTTGTGCCATGATAACCCCCCAAAGGTGCATTCGGTCTTGACGGAGAGCCTATTAAGGGTCCTTATGAGAAAGGCAGTGTTATAGTGACCCATAGAAGGACACGTTCTCTCATGGTTATCGAACAAGTGTTGGAAAACTAACATAATGAATTCACTAACTAAGGGACACAATTAACACATGTTGTGGAGGTGTAAAGAGAAAATAAACACTTGTTATGAGCTGGACATGCTTCTCCTGTATTAACTCCAAAACTACAATACAAGACCACTTCACAGCCAACCACAATACTGGGAACAAGGTGAGCTACTTACTGCGGGATGTCCCAAGTGGACACGAAAGTTATACTAAGATGGCGACACAAGATCATCCTATGACGGAGATGTGAGGAACTCAATTTTCAGAGAGACTTTATGCACGCGGTGACCATTTCGATTGACATGCACTCATATGATAGGTGCTAAGGTATGCTCTTATGTTACTAGACAGTGAGAAGGTTTCATGATGATACTCGCATAAGAGTAGAGTGACTATTCAAACCATAATATACACCTGTGAGAAAAGAGTGACTCGAGAAGGATCGCAATACTGGGATGATTTACATGGAACTTGACACCACATAGGTAAACTTTACGACGGTGCATGCATAGGCAAAAGTGAGCAGATGTTGTCCATTTAAAATAAAAAGATTATGTTAGAAATTCATCAGGTATAGTCCCTTATTGAGAATTTAGGAAAACAAGTCAGAAGTACTAATCCTAGAGTTATAACTCAATTAAAGGACATAACTATAGAACTCAATTCCACAAGAGGATGTAAATAGGAGAATTTTTAATAGATGGGATTCACGAATAATGCGTCTCGTTCAAAGAGTAGGTGCATGTAATGTTTTGTGATTCAACATCTTGTTAAGACAATGTTTATGGGAACTCTTCAATATGGATGTACATATGCAACAAGTAGAAATTTTGTGTTGTTCATACTGATGTACTAAGGAGTGGCTTACTTGGTGACTTTAGGTTGATAGGGCAATAGCTTAATCAATACCCCTCGACTCCACATCCCTAACGTACGTTGGTAACATACTGATATACTACATGATCTGGTGGTTCAAAGACATTAATAGGAACAAGAGTACTCCCCTTTGCAACAAGTTCTACCAATCCCTCCATGGCTCGATACATTCTCCTAACAAACTCTTGGGCCATCTCCCTCGTATTCAATGGTGGGGTTATTCCCTCCTTACTGCTTCAAACTCATGGATTATAGTTTCAAGATTACTCAACATAGGAATAGGACATAGCGAAGGAATTAGCTCCCTATCTTGGGTTCTACCGCACGATCTGGAGTATCAAAGAAGGGTGAAATTCCTAAATGTCCGAATAGCCTCTGACTTATAGAAGTGGTCGACAATACACCGATAAGAAGGACTCTACTAGACATGGCTCCGAGACATCCTAGGACACTATAAAACCTTAGGCTCTGATACCAAGTTTGTCACGCTCCAAAATCGAGGACGCTTAACCGAGTAAACCCGATTGAGCTAGCCTGTTAGATTTCATTCTATCCAAATTCATTTTTGAATAAAGAGGAAATGTACACCATTAATCAAATTCTATAAATATATCATTAACGACTTCCATTTCATTTCTATTAGCAACTTCGTTCATAATTTTCAAAATATTACAAGTTTTATACATCTTTGCCAAATATCAATAATTCTAATTCAATTCCCCATTATCAAACACCACCCACAACCTGTCTACGGAGCCTCTAAATACAACTGTTTACCGTGAAAATGGTAACAACCATAAAATTTATTAGATGGTACTCTAAAAATACGTGATCTATTCCCAAGCTAGTTTGTTAGAGCAGATGATGCTAATATTATGAATTTTAATGATGGGGGGGAGGTAAACGAGGCAACGAGCGGACAAAAGGGTCTGCTACCCGGGCGTAATCTTGGTCGATTGGGACTTCGAGGTCGACCTCGGGGTCGAGCTCGGGTTGTTGGGGATACTCGGGAGTAATATAACAGTTAGAAATATAATCGAACGAAGCTGTTTACAACCGAAATTGAGTTTGTACGATGAAGAGCACGTGTAAAATGAAGAACACGTATAGAGGCAAAGGATATCGAGGTATCCTCAGTATCAGTGAGAACCAATGAGATTTTGTAAGAAAAGAGAGAGAGAGAGAGATATTATTGCACTTTGTAGAATTGTGAGAGCAACATCAGTCCCTTACAAGGTAGGGCGAGTCCCCTTTATATAGGAGAGGAAACTCGAAATACATGTATATTTAATTTTACGAAATATGGAGATATGATGGCTTAACTTGACACCCCAGCATAGGCTAGGGATAGGCTGCTCCTGTCAGACTCAACCGCATGTCTTGGGGGCTTCCCCTTTTTCTCTTTATCTCGGCCTCGAATCGGACCTCGACAAGCCTCGAAGGAGTGGACTAAGTTGCGACTTTATATCATCAGGGTCTTGAGCTATCTTCCTGAGGTGGCTTCATGTTCTCGGGGTCTCAAGGTACCTCCCTGAGATGGCTTGATGGTAGAAAATTGGGCCCTCTGATTTTACCACGTACAGATAGTCTCTGCGTTTCTCAGAACAAAACGATGGGAAACGGTTATGACAATTGACTCCTCGAGCTCCTTATGGAGATAGTGCATTGGCGATCCGAGTCGTGGTGCAATCTTTCGTGATAGATGGCATATCTCATAGACTCCTGCTCAATATTCTGCCACTTCCGTTCTTCAAGGTAAAAAGTGCTACCATCGATTTGGTTTTTCAAGGATGCAATAATTGCATTCGTCGGTCAGTTTTCCAGAGCCTCGACGACCTTGTAGCTGCCCCCTATAAATGGGGTGCTATGGCATTGTTTTTCCTATCCCAGTATCTTTATCGGCATGCTTTGCCTATTCCTTCTTGTCATCTTCTTCTACCTTTGAACATCATGCTTGGGGCTTACGGCCTCAAGACCGTTAGGGGGAGTTCCCTTAAGTTGTGCCATGGCCCTTCGTCGGGACGTCCCTTTATTGAGCATAATCGCGTTGTCCCGCTATGGTCGTTGGTATGTTGGTTTTTGCTGCTGCCGTCGGCCCGAAGTGGCGACGGACAGGGAACTGGTTTCCCTCTTATGTAGACAGTCGTTCGGATTATGCACCGCTGCTCAGAAGGGGGCTCGGATTATACATCGCTGCACACCTCCGTACCCCGGCTCGATGTAGGATTCTCTCCCGAACCGGGAGTTTGCACGGCTCGATGCTCGAAGAAATGTATTTGAAGTAGCCGTGCAAGCGGGACCGAGGGTTGTACGGTCCGCTGTCTCTCCGAGGCTCCCTTTGCAAAAGAGGGTCCTCGAGCTTCGGAGAGCTATTGCATTTTTCATCCCTTCCTGCTCCTTCCACCTTCTTTTTCGTCTTCTTCTCTGAAGTGCTACTTTGAGGGACTGGGCGAGGTTTTTGGAGGCGTGCATCCAAGGACACGATGCTTGGAGGTTCTGTCACCAGCGGTATGCCTTCGAGGGTGGAATAGTTTTTAAACCTTTTCATCATGTATTCCCCTTTTGCTTCTGTGTGGGGACCCTTTGTAAGCTTTCGTAAGCGTATGCTATGACCCTTCAGGGGTTGTTTGTATATGAATTTTTATGAATATGAATATATTCTTTTGATCTCTGCTTTTGATTTGTGCCGAGTAATTGCATGTTTTTATACCCACGAGGTCCCTTGAACTCCCCTTTTTACTTTTCGACTGCTGATACTTGTTCGGGGTGCGAGCATTCTCTCAGCTCCTCTACTGGCTGACACGGCTCCCTTTCGAGGCCATCGTTGTTCCTCGGGCAACCCTGGGTTGATTGGTCAGATCTGGGCTGCCTAGGTCTTCTGAATCGTATGGAGATAATGCATTTGAAATTCGAGGCCTTCGAGGATGTCATCCTGGATGAAGGCCAGCTTTGGGTACCGGGGGATCCTCTTTGATTTAGTTTTGGACGGCTTCCTTTAGATATGTAGGAGATAGATTTTTGCTGAGCGGTTGTCTATACTCAGGTACCGCTTCGAACTTTTGCGGAGCCTTTGCGATTGGAGCTTTTGCATTTGTTCTTTCCCCTATTTTGAGGTTAGGAAGGAAATCACGAAATCTGAGATTACCTCGCATTGAGTGACGGCATGGAAAGTTTCACAAATTCTTGCTTCCCTTTGGTGGGGATTCTCGAGGCGGGACGCTACCTCGAGCTCGGAGATGATGCGGATGGTTCCTCGAGTCATGGGTTCTTATCAAAGGATACTTTCGGGGTTGGATATCATCCCATTGGACAATATCGACATCGTATTCTCCCCAGGGCGGACTCCGGGCTGGCAAAACGTTGCCGTTTCTTATCATATAAGTGGCGCGGCTTCGGCTTCTTCGCAGGATTGCACTACTTTGAGGTAGCTGTGCTCCTGCTTTGGCATAGGGCTCCTCATTTTCGTAGGTGCAAGAAGTGTTGGTGCGTACCTTTGCTTCGCTCTGTTTAGTATTACCATAGTCATGGCAACCACTTTGGGGGCGGCATGTCCGAGAGCGGAGAGTGTTGTTCCCGGCGCTCGGGAGCTGAGGGATTTTGTTGTGACGACGGTTTCTTTGATAAGAGGGGAGCATTTGGAGATGGTGAGAAAATACTGCGGATGGAGAGAGGGGGTAGCGCTGCAGGTTTTTCCTCCAGGAGAGAACGTTACGGATTCCGCTAACGGATTTTTGAGTGTGTACCTGAATCGTTTCGCGTTTGGCCCCCTCGATAGGGTCGTGCTTGATTTTTTCTTGAAGTATCGGGTCACTTTGGCGCAGATACATCCGTCATATTGGCGGGTGGTACTGATGATAAGGTCCTTTGCGGAGAGAGTCGATCTCAAATTTACGCTCGATCACCTCGTCAAGCTGTATCAGCCCTTTCATCATCAGGGCCTGCTAACCCTGAAATGTCGTTCATCCCCGTCGTTTGTTGTCGATGACGAAGAGGAGGGTGGTCGAGAATGGGCCGGTGGGTTCGTCCGGGCCCGGACGGTCGATATCATCCCCTCGGAGCTTTTGTCGTTCCCCGAAGGGTGGAATTACGCGCGTGAGTGGAGCATCCGGTGCTTTTTTAGGTTGTACCTATAGCGGAAGTTAGTTAAATAATGGTGATTTTTAGCTTGTTGCAGCAATTGCGTGGACGCCAGGCGAAGTCTCTTATCTGCCCGACTGGGTCCGGAGGTTGGTGACCCATTCGTCTTGCAACGAGCGTCGGTGGTGAGCCGTGCTCTGTGTCAGGTGGGGAGCGAAATACCAAGGTATGTATTTGAGATAACATTTTTCCCCTTTTCTACTTGCATTGGATCTGTCGCTTGCAGGTATCGGGCAGTTCTTTGGGATGAGACAGTGTTCTTCCGAAGAAGGGAAGGAGTCGTCGACCTCTCTCCACGCCCTTCGAGGCGATAGAGCTTCTAGTAGTGTTGACCATGCCAGTATCTCCAAGGAGAAAGTATTGTCTGAGTCTGCTGCCCCCGGGGAACCTGATTCCAGGTCGTCGATGCCTTTGAGTGGATGTGTTATGCCCGAGACCAGCTCTCTCGGGGGCGAAGGGACAGGATCAACATGAGTATGCTCCGACTTCGAGGAAGTCCGCCGGCTTCACTTCATGGTAAGCTTAGGCGCAATTTCCCTGTATTCCGCATCCTTCGTTCTTTATTCGGTTTTCCTTGTGCAGGCCTGTGACAGGCTGATGTCTGAGCTGGTCCGCCAAGGGGCCAAGTTTCAGAAAGTTCGGGATGAGGGAGAATCTCTTAAGCTGCTTAGCAAGGAGAAGGAGGGCGAGTTGCTGTATTGGCGATGTGAAGCGTACAGGAGCTCGAATTATGAGAGTTATTTGATGGAGCAGGTAACTTTTATGCAGCCTAAGCTTCGCTTTCTTCGGCCTTTTTAGGTTAACGCCCTTCTCTGTCGTATCAGCTGTGGAAAAAGACGGAGGCCATGGAGTACCTCAAGGGCGATATTGATCGTGCCAGAAACTTTTGTGGCGAGCTAAGGGCTCAAGTGCAAGCTCACGTTTTAGAGGAGGTAAGTGCCTTGGCCAAAGTTCCTGCCTTAGAAGTCCAACTGTGCTTGGCTCGAGATAATGCCAAAATCCAAGCAGATGTGATCGAGAAATTGGAATCCGAACTTTCGAAGACCAGGTCTGAGGTAATTGATGCCCAGGCAAGGGCGGCGCTAAGCCGAGCCAACGCTGATCAGGAGATAGCGGTCCGCGTGAAGGATGTCACGGACGCTCAGGCCGAGCTGAAACGAGCCCTCGACTGGGAGAAAAAGATCGAGGAATACGTCCGTTGCAGATCCCAAAGGGAAGCACTCGAGGATATTGGTGCGAGGGGCTTTATTCTTTCCGATGAATTGGACCGAGCAAGGGCGGAAGAGCGTGACACGTGGTCGTTTCCTACCGACGGGGCGGGGAGTGAACCCGGCGAGCTGTAGCTCTTCGGAACGGATCATAGATTGTGCCGATTTGTTGCTTTGTTTTTGATATATGTAGAACATGTCTGTTTATGGAGAGTGTGTCTATCCCCCTTCTTCCTCTGTATGCGTGAAATGAGAAGATACTTTGAAGCCTTACTTTTTTCGCATCTCCTTCTGTTATCGTCCTCGACCAGGACGGTTTCAATGTTTGGCGGGATCCTCACAGGTCCGGGATCGACCGGGCCAGCCCTTGGCTCCTAGGAGTGTTTTTTGATGTGAGCGGGCGTCGCGGTCCCTGCGCTTTGTCCGGCCGTTTAGATCCAGTCTCCGAGTCGCCTTGCGAGTCGAGCTGTTACAGGCCTTTAAGCACTTCCCTGTTCGTACGGGCGGGTGACGGTGGCCTTCTTTGCTTCGGGTCGAAATGACCTTATAAGCGGGTGACCCGAGGGCTCACTCGGCTGGCGATTGTGGCATTTGTGTCGTGCCCTTAGGCATGCTGTAGCTTTGTGCTTATTGTGGGTCCAGTCTCCGGTTCGCTTTGCGATTCGAGCTTTAGTTGACCCATTAAGCGGTCAGTTTTGGCTGGCGACAAGGGCTCTTATGCTTTTTGGTCGTAGAGACCTTTTGATATGTGGCCCGTAGGCTTGTTTAGTTAAATATTTTGGATCCGGTCTCCGAATCGAGTTGCGATTCGAGCTCACTTTAATCCTCAAGTTGTCAATTTGGCTGGCGATAATGGCTCTTACGCTTTCTGGTCGTAAAGACCTTTTTGATATATGGCCCGTAGGCTTGTTTAGTTAACTATTTTGGATTCGGTCTCCGAATCGAGTTACGATTCCAGCTCACTTTAATCCTCAAGTTGTCAATTTTGGCTGGAGACAAAGGCTCTTACGCTTTTTGGTCGTAGAGACCTTTTCATGTGTGGCCCATAGGCTTGCTTAGCTGGCGACAATGGCTCTTACGCTGTTTTTGCCTGTGGGCTTTTTGTAGGCTTTTTTTTTCCGCTCGTTAAGGTCTTTTTGAGAGATTTTTGCCTGACCCGTCGTCGGTTCTAAAAGAACCTCGATTTCAAGTCGTAATCGGCGATATTTCGAGCACCTCGGAAGGTTCATAGCCCGTTGTTTGCCTGTTGAGGGAAGCCTGTTTTAACCGGTTCTTTTCGAAGTATATTCGAAGTAGTGGCCTGCAATTTTTTGTTTAGCGACGGTCGGGCGTCCCCGAGTCGCGTTATTTTGGCTGTATCAGCCATTTTGACCTTAGTCATGTGCGTTTGGCCGTAGCCATTTTTTATCCCGAGTGATAGATTAGGCATCCACATCGAGGGTATGCCCTTTCGGGATTCTTACAAATGCAACGTGTAACCTAAACTTCGGGATTTTCATGCCTGTTGAGGTCTTACAGTTTGTCATGCCTATTGAGGTCTTACAGTGTGTCACGCCTATTGAGGTCTTACAGTTTGTCACGCCTATTGATGTCTTAAAGTTTTTTCGGCGATGTAGTATGGCGATTGTCGTCAGTCTCCGAGTCATCAAGTTGTTTAAGCGTGAAGACCGCTTCTTGTGAACTCGGAGCTGTGTTTTCGGGGTTTATGAGCCCGGAGTTCCGGTCCAGGAGCTGTGCGAGTGCCCTATTGCAGGCATTAAGTCTCTGCCGGGAATGCGCTGTGATTTCTCCGTTGGGGGGACGGAGCGCTGGAAAGCGTCCTTTGATCCGTTGGCGCAATATACCTTGTTGTGTTGGCCCGATCTATATCGGGTCTGGGCTGATCACCTTCGGGTTTATCCCGCCTGAAAGACATTGCGGTCTCATAGCCTCGACCCGGAGGCCGTTTGGGGCGTTTTGAACCGTTGGCACCTGTTCCTGCATATTTCAGGATGTTTCAGGGGAAAGATTAGTTGCTTTACTCTGGGAAGGAGTTCCCTTCTCAGGCCCGACCATCACGAACGCGACCCGCCTTCGCGAATGCGTAGGCCATGACTCCCAGGTCCAACCCTTATTCCTTGAATGTGACGCCCTTGTCGCGAACGCGATTCACCTCAGACCCACTCCTTCATGAACGCGAGTCCTTCATCGCGAACATGAAGAGCAAGCCATCCTCCAGCTCAAATCCTTCTTTGCGAATACATTCCCCCTTATGTGTTCACTACAGACAAAACCAGAACCGGCAACAGCAGCAGCTAAACATGGAGAAATGATCCGAAACCACCCCGAAACTCACTCGAGTCCCCCGGGACCCCGTCCAATCACACCAGTAAGTCCTAATACCTTATCCAAACTTATCCAAGGCTCAAAACGCCATGAATAATGTCAAAATCACGAATCGACGATCAAATTCCTTCTTTCAACTTTCAAACATTCAAAATTTTACGAACGCATATTCCGGAATGACCCCAAACTTTACGTACAAGTCATAAATCACAATACGAACCTATTCCAAGGCTTGGAATCCAAAACGGACATCAATAACGCCAATGTTCACTTCATATCAAACATAAAAAAATTTAGACCTTCAAAAGACCAAATTTCCACAATTAGCACCGAAATGCTCTCGGGCCACCCGATACCCGACCCGAACATACGTGCAAGTCCAAAATCATCATAGAAACCTATTGGAACCTTCAAGTCCTGATTACGAGGTTGTTTACTCAAAAGTCAAACCTTGGTTCCAATTTAAAGCTTCCGAATTGAGAAATTTCCTTTCCAATCAACTCCCCACTTCCCGAAATTAAATTCCGACCACACTTACAAGTCATAAAACATGAAGTGGAGCTACTCAAGGCCTCAAACCACCGAATGATGCACTAGATCTCAAAACCACCGGTCGGGTCATTATATTCTCCCCCAATTAAACATACGTTCATCCTCGAACGTGCCAAGAACCACTCCGGAATTGCCCAAACCACTATTTAACACCACGTGCACCTGCCTGTGCTACCACAACCCATGTGATCACATTAGCTCAAGCCAGACTAAAGATCATTCCTTTTACCTTAGCCCATAAGCCTTAGAACCGAATTCCAATGTCCAGAATTTTCCACGAGACATGATTCTAACATGCGAACACCGTATCAATCTCAACCCGCTGTACCAAATATGATCTTGCACCCAAGCTGAAACCACACAGTGCACCGCATAATTCGTATGCCCATAATAACATCCTGCAACCGTAGAAGCTGCAAATTCACTAACCCGATGCCCGTAGTATACCTCATAACGCGCATAAGCCTTGATCCAACCCTGACGATATTGCAATGATGAAAGCAACCCGCAGAAGCTCATAACCACTGCCAAATTAATAAATCATGGAGTCTCTCCGCTTAATTTTCTCTTTATTATACCTTATGTAAACCCGATCACATTGATCTTAGGTCCAATTACCTTGTATCAACCAGTACAAGCTGCTCGGGCAATAAGCCACCTCAAACATCGTCTAAAATATCATATGACGCCATCAATGCGCCAATAAGCTACAAGTTGAATATGACCCCTAAGGAAGAAAAAACTGTGCCAAAGAACTACCTAGCCCATGTAACGAATAAAATAGCCAAACAGATGCTGTGAACCCATCTCAGAGATGAGAAACAAAGGCACACAAAATAAGTATAAGGAACCGTATAGAACATCTCACTATTGCGGCGTACAACCCGACCCACACATGATACCATTGCGGCGTTCAACTAGATTCAAGCATCATACCCATAGCAGTGTGCCAACCAATCCACACATGACAATCAATAGGGAAATACCCATCAAGCCAAAATGCTTATACTTATGAAATGCCCGAATATCGATCACAAGCATGCCAAGTACGTAAATACAACCATGGGGGGACAGATGGTGCCATGCGTTACTAAACTCAAGCACGACTAAGGTGCAATAAAATGACCTGCGCCTCGAGAGCCATCTTGCTCATATAACGCCATAAGCTACACGGGATCATAATACATATGCAAATAGTCAAGCCGTATCACAACCCACGTGGCATAATAGAGTATTACATAGAATAACTGACGACAAGAATAACATCCAACGCTCGAAGACTCCTCCATAAGCAATGCAATGCTGAATGAACACATCCGACCTGATGTAGAGCACAGATTCACATTAGAACTGCCAACGGACCTCAAGCCGATTCCATTCATCCCATACTAGGCGAATAACCTTTCAAGGATCCACAATGACCCTATTCATGACACACACGAGTAGCCGTCCAATCCGAAACAAACACCCATAATCCCTAACAAAAGGAAAGCGCCTCTCCGGCATAATCTCTCCCATTAGCAACAGTACCAGAATCTCCATACCTGATTCAAATATCAAACAATCAAATGACTAAAATGTCACACTTATAGGATCTTCTCGTGGGATATACTCCAACAACCTTCCACGCCAGGTAGCGAAATCTAAACATCAATGGACGTTGGCCATGCTATATCTATAGTACAAGTCAAGCATCCGCATTTCAATACCCAAAACATCTACCATAAAAAGACCACCCTCAGGCTGCCCGATAATAGTGCTAGCAAATATCTGAAATCCTACTCCACTCCTCCAAGCTTGTGACAATCTTATCAACACAAAATTGCAACCTTGATCCTCAACTTCCAATTTCCGTACCGCTCACTGCACCTATCATGTCACTACGCGAGAGTACAAGAATTTCATCATAACCCCTGAACCACCAATAGAATAAACACTTCGTTGGCTCTAACCCTTTCACTAAACTCATTTCAAAAGAACAATCGCAACACACAACCGAATTCCTATAACCGCCGAAAATTTAAACCTCCAAGTCGTAGTCTAAACCTCCATAACTCGTCTGGGATCCATTTACACATAACAAGTCCATCAGAATCAAATACCTCCAAATCAATCAAATTACAGTGGTTGTAAATCCCACACGTACAACAACGAATCACCTGTATAACTTAACACACCAAAGTAACTGATCATTTTCACAGCTATGTTGATTCAAACCATTACTAACTAACTCAACTTCTTCCAATTTACTCTTGAATTTCCTTTGAAATAATAGTTCTATTCAAACATATAACGACCTAAACTACACTCATCCTGAGTGACCTAAATCACGAGACCATATCATCTCAATACCCATCAGCCATCTCATACCCTCTTCATGAACTCAATAGTATCTTCAGCTGATACACCCGTTCTGGAAGACATCCTGCGAATCCGAAGTTGTTTCTTCCATTTCTCTAACATTACACCGTAGACTCGATGATAACATAGGAATTCCCCAAGTATTCTTCACGCTCTACTGCCAAACATAGTCCTCCGCCAGATAACGAGCCCAAAATCCTTTAACACCAAACTATAATTCTTGAACCCACTAGAACTCCCACTCTGACCTGGTCCCGAATATATAACCAAACTCTAGTGCTCTGTTAGCATATGAGCACTCCCACTAAATCAACCGGATGAATTCCTTTCATTGTACATCACATCCATAAGATGCATACACTCTAAGTCATCCCAAAACTCGCACACGAATCGATAAGGTGAAATGTAGCACACTTACATCAAATTCCTTGCCCAAAATACCCTCGATGTTTTCTCCTCTTGGTCATAACTATTCTACAAATGTTACCGATAACCCCATATTGCCAAGGCACACAAACATGTGACCCAATCGTAGGCGTTGAGCTCCCCCACATACCCTTAATCTACAATCACATAAATCCAGAACCCACAATAACTTCTCCTTCTCAGTTACCATGATCTCGCACCGTAAACCTGCCAAATTCTGTGCAATCTCTTGTTAAACGTTTCGTGAAACATTTAGAATTATCAGCCACCATCGCACATTCGACTTCATGACAGTTGTACCATCTTCTTCAAGCGATCCAAGTTCGCACCATAGTACGTGCCTCCCACTAGGTAGAAAGTAGAACTCTTCATAGGAACTTCATCAAAATCATGCACCACTAACCTGATCACAGGAGAGCCCACCTGTGTAATTCCACATCGACGTCTTCCAATGACATTGCTCTGGTTACAACTACCATGAAATCAGTAAATCCTCCTACTCACATACTCGTCCACCAGCTGTAAGAGTCCGTTCTGTTACACCCCATATTTTCATACGCGAAAGTATGCCATAAGTGAATTGATGAAAGCTCGGGAATAAGATATTAAATTGCGCAATTGCGGACGTTAAAGTTTCATCGCAAGTTAATCGACGCAAGCTTAGGAATGAGATTATTTTGAGGTTACAAATATTATGCTACTTCAAACAAGTGATATGTAAATTCGTGAAGGTGAGAAGGTAAGCGAATCAAAGAAAATGAGTTTCGTCAAAGGTTGTCATTTTGAGATAAAATATTGTCCTAGCTATAATACCCAGTATTTATGGACTAGTACTATACAAGATACTACATGACCATGATAGTAAGGTGTATAAAGTGTGCTAAAAGTAAGTAGTATTTTAAGTATTTTGAGATAATTCTTAATTATTTGAATATTTAGTTAATTGTGGATTTTTTATGGAAGATTAACAATGTAATTAAGTGAGAATCTTTGATAAGTACTAGTAGACAACAATCCACGCGGGATTATCAAAATATGGTAGAAAATTGCCAATTATTCTTATACTTAAGGAGGTGGTGGTACCATTTAAGGATATATACACTTTATCTCATTCTTGTTGCAAGATGCTATTAAGAAAATCTTTTTATTCACAAAAATGGAGATGGATGAGAATTCCAAAAAAACAGCAATGATGAATTCTTAAAGTAAGAATTCACATGAACCCTTACAAGATCATATTATGCGTGAGATACAATTCTGAGGAAGCACAGTACAATCTTTCTCAAGAATATCATACGAAATTTCCCCAACTTCAATCCGCCGTTACGTGCTTTGTCGAAATTGACACGTATTAAAGGGATTGTGAAGAGAATCGGCTCAGGTATGTTAAGGCTATCCCTTCTTTCCTTTTGGCATGTTCTATATGGCACAAACAAAACGAGCAAATGCACAACTTCCATAAATAACTCTATTCATAGAAGTATTAGAGGTGCCTATGTTCTTGAATTCCCGTGTGTCTTATTATTACATCTTATGTCCATGCGTCTCAGAAAAATACGTAAGTTGAAAAAAAAAGCTTACTTCATGATATTACTCAAAGGCATAATGGTCTTATGACATTCCGAAAAAAAAATTTGACGTACTTCTCATGCATTGCATTCATTTATTCATGTACATTGACCCATGAACAGATGTCTTCATATACGCATATATATGTATATTATGTGTATATGGGATATGAGAAAAGGTTATGGCATTATATATGTATATTATATGTATATAGGATATGGGAAAAGGTTATGGAGTTATTTTGTTGATGTACATCCCATGCATTACATTCATTTATACATGCGCATTGACCTAAGACCAGATGGCGTTATATACGCGAATATAAGTATATTATATGTATATGGGATATGGGAAAATGCTATGGCGTTATATACGCACCACCACCTGATCAGCCAGTATACGTTGATGACTTTGCCCACAATAGCCGACAAGATACGATGGGATGCCCTCAGAGGCTTGATGATGTTATGAACATATGTACCTATGCACGACATGACATTCATACGCATATGCATGACACTATAAGTATTTCATGATTTACAGAGTTATCCAGACTTACAAGTTGAGTTATTTATCCTTGCTTCTTACATGTCTTTTATATACTTATTTATGTTCCTTACATACTCGGTACATTATTTGTACTGACGTCCCTTTTGCCTGGGGACGCTGCGTTTCATGCCTGCAGGTCCCAATAGACAGGTCGAGAGTCCTCCAAGTAGGCTATCAGCTCGGCAGAAGGTGTTGTGCGCTCCATTTGCTCCGGAGTTACTTATTCGGTTAGTATAATTAGGACATGTATCGATAAGTATGGTGGGGCCTTGTCCCGACCTTTATGACATTTATGTACTCTTAGAGGCTTGTAGACATATGTCGTGTACGTGAAAGATTGTATAGCCTTATCGGCCTATGTTCAGTGTACGAGTGCTCATTTTGGTCTTATAGGCCAGTATGGCATATGTATAAGTTCGTATTCCATCATGTTTTACTCTAGTTCATTTACCTATTATAGAATGATGCAAAAGATATGCTACGTTGGTACTCGATTGAGTAAGGTACCTGGTGCCTGTCACGGCCCATCGGTATGGGTCGTGACAAAGTGGTATCAGAGCAGTTCTGTCCTAGGGAGTCTACAAGCCGTGTCTTGTAGAGTCTTGTTTATGGGTGTGTTGTGCACCACACTTATAAGCAGGAGGCTATAGGGCATTTAGGACTGTCACTCTTTCTTCTTACTCTAGATCGTGTGATATAGCTCACTTATAAGAATTCAAACTCCTAACTTCTATTCGTAATAAGACGGTACCTACATCTAGAAAGACAATTGGTAAGAGATTTAATGTGGCTATGGAAGAGTTGAGTTAATCGATTTTTGCATCATGCTTATGATGAGTAAATGTAAGGTCTTCAGTAGATCATGTGCGTATAAGCTTCTTGATAAGGAGCCTTAAGGCAAGGATATCTATCCACCAATATAGTGAAAAGCAATGAGAGATTGAGAAGATAGATACAAGTTTCAACAAGTAAAAGAAGCAAGGTGAAGAAGGGAACGAGGTACCCAGTTAGTGAAGATGATTATTATTTACAATTCAGGAAAAAGAGTTATAAGCATTTTGAGTTACCTTCGATAGTAATAGAGGTATGTACAATTGGCCACACCGATCTCAGTTATGCCTTATGGGAGCTAGCAGATATGGTATAAGACAGGACGGGATATCAGGATCTGGCTGGTGTTAGAGTAACCCAAAATGGTGAATGGATTGTTTGTGTTAGTTGACATTTCCGAAGAATATTACAAAGGTGCTAATAGATCTCCTTGTGAGACACCCAGATGGTGCACTCTAAAATAGTAAAGCTGGATATGAGTACTACATAGATAGGCACCGGAAGCCTTGAAGGGATAAATATTACCTTAGTGTGGCTCCTGTCCCTAGTAGAGAAAGAATGTTAGGAAATTCGAAGAGCCAATGGATGGAGCAAGGGGAGCTAAAAGCAAAAGAATGTCATGTTCAGAATAAAGTGATAGACATAGATTTAGCGGGAAATAAGAAGAGAGTTAATGAAGCATTATGAGTAAGATGTGTTACATGGATGACAACGGTAGATAAAAAAGATGACTGTATTACAGAGTCCATAGTCAAGCGAAGGAAAAGACGAGAGGTGACAGGCCTTGATACAACAAAAGAATATAGGCCATAAAGTCATATCCTCATTTTGAAAAATAAGTTCGTGACTCTAACATGATTACCAAAAGGAAAATTTAGACCCTAGAATAATAGAAATCAGTATGGGCTGGCGAACACGATAAACTAAACAAGAATTAGGGACTGAGTGATTTGATAATGGTCGACATCATGAGAATTTCATATTTTATTCCTGCGATAATAGAATGGACAACAGAAGAAGATTCATGAGAAATTCAGAGAATGGTCATTCAGGAAGACGCTTCCCTAAAGCAAGAAATGTGAGCGATGTTAAGCTTAAGAGAATATATGTGCCAGTTATACTAAGTGTCACCCCCGCGAGTAAGGAATTTTGTTATCCTTGGTACAGAAGGATTACCGCAAGGCGAGTAAGGGTCATCGATGATGTGAAAAGACGCCAAAGATAAAGAGGTAAAACATCTATAGGTATATTGTCGTGGATCCAACTCTTAGTACTCCCTATAAAGGGGAATATGGAGTGATGCGAAATTAAGTTAGGATTAAGTGGTTCTAGTAACTACGGAATGGTAAAGGAAGGATACGATAAAAAAATGAGTAAGGGATGAGATTGCACTTATTCAAATTCTACAGATATGGTACAATTCCAGAACATTATGCAATCACGACGTCAAGGAGAGGAAGTAAGGGTTCCTGCTCGAGATGTTACAGATAGATAAGGAGCCAGTGCGAGACGTAAGTTAAGACAAAGTAAATGACCCAAGAAAGATTATGCGGAGTATTCATATGAGAATGGACCAATGAGTAGTTAGTAGTTGATTCAAGATGGGCCTTGTTATGGCTAGACAAGAGGATACAACCAAATCAATAGATCGTGCAAGATAAACAGAGTGAACCCCAACATTGGGGATTCAGTCTCGCATATATGACATGGAACCTTGAGAAATATTCAGATAGGAGTTGGGGTAGTTAAAGGTACTGTATGAGTGTTAAGGAAATAAAAGGGAGTGCCAGTGGGAAAAAAATCAAAATATCAGCTGAGAAGAAACCCTACGAGCACAAGGGCGTGGAGATAAGTAACTACAAACAATTAAAGGCGAGGAAGGACATCAAAAAAAAAATCCGTCGAGTATATGATGTAATAAGCTTGCAGCTTTACAAGAGTCAGAGGGTCTTCCCTAAGTAGTACAATGGAAGACTAGCTGAGGAAATAAGGAAGAAGGCTTCAACGTAAGCTCAATGAACTAAAGAGGAAATGGTCTTATAACAACAATCTCACAACAACATTGTATGCACTCCATTAGAAAGTTGCACCTATCGTTGCTAATGACGGGAAGAAAAAAATATATCAAAATCAAAAGGTGATATTCAAGATCATATGGGTTGTATGGAATTCCGGTATGTGTGGGCACTTAAATAAGCCAAGTATTCATGCAACGAGTGGTAGAAAAACCAGGAGAAGCAATTGCTTGCATTTAAAGAAAGTTGAGAAGGAACAAAAGGAGTTATTCGATCAATGATCCAGAGATAATTACATAATGAATGCACCTATGATTTTGGAGTATTATCCATGCGGCATATATGTTGACAATCATACAGCCGTAGAAGATTCCGGTATAAGTTAAAAGAATTAATTGAGCCCAGGTCATAGACAAAGGATTGAATTGTTAAAAGATTGTATCATGGATATTCCATAGCGTCCATAAAGGGCTAAAGTAATAACTAATACCATGAGGCACAGATCGGAAGATAGCTTAAGCCTACATAAAGGTTGATCAGAGGGAAGAGGAAACAAAAGAGTTACATCAACTAAGTAAATTAGGAATTTGATTATTGGACCCAGAAAATTATGGACGTCGTGATTGAGAACAATGCAAAATCTCTCTTAATATCAGAGGTACAAGAGAGATAGTACAGTAGCCATATTCTATAACGACTCTACGATAAGGCTAGTTAGAAGAGTACCAGCCTCATAAGAAGTCAGTATGAAGTTCCCACCGGACTGTGTATGCACCAGAGGTGCAAGTATTATAGTGGAGCTTCAAGTTGTGGATGTGAATCATACCTATGTGTAAGGGAGGTTATGAAAGAGATAAAAGATGTGATGCGAGATTTTAAGATAAGTAAGGTAAAGGTGGACAACGTACGATATACTCAAATGCAGAAGGTTGTGAATAGTCCATACTTTGGATAGACGGCTAGAAGCGCTGGGATTCAGTATCCAGGAATGATAGCGGTGTCATTAGTGGCATATCTTCCAGCCTTTGGATTCTAGGTAACGAGAGGTCTAGTTAAGAGAGTAAAGAAGAGTTAGAGATGATGTGATGTCTCTCTTGATGTTCCAGAATAACATAAGGAAATCTATGGTTCAATTGCGAGTAATATAAATAGATATGTGTAGGTCGAAATCTAAAGTATGATAGAATGACAAGGTTCTAGAAGACAGGAGTAAGGATAAGAAAGGGCGAGTGAGAAGGTGAAAAGAATGGATAAGTCCTCACAATTAAGCCCATGAAAACAAGAGAGCTAATGGTTTCTCTAAGTTATAGAAAACTCGGTATAGCCTAAATGAACTCAAATGTGTCTAAGACTAGCAGCATTTAGAAGAAATGGAATGTTGCCCTAGTAGTAGAATAAAGGTGAAATTGTGATAGATAAAGGATAACGTTTGGGTCTTCGATTGAGTAATGATTTGAAGAAAAAAAGGGATTTCATGAATTATACGGGATTGAAATACCCACGTAAGTTGAATCACATTGGGATACTATGAATACGGTTATGTAAGTATAGTATCGCCCCCAAGTGGGTCAGTCTAATCACTTTATATATCCCTGGATGAGACGTAAGCCCTAGTGACAATGTATTACGTAAGAGGTTTCAAGTTATCAATGGTAGAGTGTAGATTAATACTGAGGTGAATCAATAATGGATGGATAAAAGTCACAAAGTATGAGATGAGATTAGGTTGTCATTCTTAAGATGAACAATAATGAGGAAGCATTAAAGAACTTAGATTTATACATATGGGATAAACAACGAAAGTAACCTGGAGTTCGAAAGCAGACCTCAGTAACGATAGATCAAAGTAAGACTTATGGCAGTAAATTCATACGGATGGATAAACGGACCTATGAGATACGATATAGCAATATTCGTGAGTTCAATAAAGTACCAAGCGAAGAACTTCAGTATACTCATAGATGCCCAGAGAGACATCTTATCAAGCTCTGTATATGTTTACAAAGTGAAGCATAGAGATTGGCTAAAATCTGCAGGGAAGAGTCGTATAGGCGCACATACAAGGAAAAAATCGTACAGGCTGCATGACAAAAGGTACAATTACAAGATTGGGAGGATTCTGACCGCAAGTCGTGGTATAAGAAAGAGGCCTAGGGGGGAGAATGCCTTGGCCTTTGGNGGGGGGATGATGTTACACCGCATGTTTTCATACGTGAAAGTATGCCATAAGTGAATTGATGAAAGCTCAGGAATGAGATATTACATCCCGCATTTTCGGACGTTAAAGTTTCATCGTAAGTTAACCGATGCAAGCTCGGGAATGAGATTATTTTGAGATTACAAATATTATGCTATTTAAAACAAGTGATAAGTAAATTCATGAAGGTGAGAGGATAAGAGAATCGAAGAAAATGAGTTTCGTCGAAGGCTGTCATTTTGAGATAAAATACGGTCCAAGCTATAATACCCAATATTTATGGTCTAGTACCATATAAGGTACCACATGACCATGATAATATGGTGTATAAAATGTGTTAAAAGTAAGTATTATTTTAAGTAATTTGATATAATTCTAAATTATATGGATATTTGGTTAACTGTGGATCTTTGGTGGACGATTAACAATGTAATTAAGTGAGAATCTTGGATAAGTACTAGGAGACAACACTCCACGTGGGATTATGAAATTATGGCAGAAAATTGCCAACTATTCTAATACATAAGAAGGTGGTGGCATCATTTAAGGATATATACGCTTTATCTCATTCTTGTTGCAAGATGCTAATAAGAAAGTCTTTATTCACAAAAATGGAGATGGATGAGAATTCCAAAAAACAGCAACGATTAATTCTTAAAGTAAGAATTGACATGAACCCTTACAAGGTCATATTATGCGTGAGATGAATTCTAAGGAAGCACGGTACAATCTTTCTCAAGAATATCATAGGAATTTTCCCCTACTTCGATCCGTTGTTATGTGCTTTGTCGAAATTGACATGTATTAGAGGAATTTTCAAGAGAATCGGCTCAGGTATGTTAAGGCTATCCATCTTTCCTTTTGGCATGATCTAGACGACACAGACGAAACGAGCAAATGCACAACTCCCATAAATGATTCTATTCATAGAGGTATTAGAGGTGCCTATGTTTTTTAATTTCCATGTGTCTTATTATTACATCTTCTTTTCATGGGTCTCAGAAAAATATGTAAGTTGCAAAAAAAGGTTTACTTAATGATATTACTCAAAGGCATAATGGTCTTATGACATTCCGAAAGATTTTATTGACGTACTTCTCATGCATTGCATTCATTTATACATGTACGTTGACCCATGACCAGATGGCGTTATATACGCGTACATATGTATATTATATGTATATGGGATATGGGAAAAGGTTATGGCATTATATACGCACCACCACCTGATCAGCTGGTATACGTTGATGATTTTTCCCACAGTGGCCGAGATGTTATGATGGGATGCCCTAAGAGGCTTGATGATGTTATGAACACATGTGCCTATGCATGACATGACATTCATGCGCATATGCATGACACTATAAGTATTTCATGATTTACAGAGTTATCCAGACTTACAGGTTCAGTTATTTACTCCATGTTTCTTCCATGTCTTTTATATACTTATTTATATGTCTTGCATACTCGGTACATTATTCGTACTGACGTCCCTTTTGCCTGGGGACCCTGTGTTTCATGCCCGCAGGTCCCGATAGACAGGCCGAGAGTCCTCCAAGTAGGCTATCAACTAAGCGGAAGGTGTTGGTGCGCTCCATTTGCTCTGGAGTTGCTTATTTGGTCAGTATGATTAGGACATGTATTGATTAGTATGGCGGGGCCCTGTCCTGACATTTATAACATTTATGTACTCTTAGAGGCTTGTAGACATATGTCGTATACGTGAAAGATTGTATGACCTTGTTGGCCTAATTTCAGTGTATGAGTGATCATCTTGGTCTTATAGGCCAGTATGGCATATGTATAAGTTCATATTCCCTCATACTTTACTCTGGTTCATTTACCTATGACAGAATGATACGAAATGTACGTTACGTTGGTACTTAGTTGAGTAAGGTGTCGGGTGCCTGTCGCGGCCCATCGATTTGGGTGGTGACACGTTCATTCCCATCAACCTCAACTGAAGGTCCAACTATACGTTCCAAAACTTGAAGTCATGTTGCATCCCAAACAATAATCAAGCTTTCAAACCCCTCTTCGTTCCGTGCAAACTCGTTTCCGCCATATCTAAACTTCCTTAGTATAGTAGCCACCATCCCAAACGATTGACTTAGTCATTGTCCACCATGGTCCCCAAAACGTCCTAAAATTTCTCAAGCATCTGGCTATCCTACCACAGAATCCATATGCTACTCTGCCACTCCCACTTCTGTTGAACTATCTCCTTAAGAAACTAGTCGGCCAATGCTATTCATACTTGACTTACTAGCAATTCAACCACCGTGAGACCCCTCTTACCATGTCCTTCCTCCTTCTTCACTACAAAAATACTGCCTCAAATCATAATCCTTCTTCGTAGCACCTGAACGAATAAGTTGCCACCAACTCTAAGCCTCCATAAAGATCATCCCTCTCGAGCTATCAACATTGGAAGCACCGATCCGACTCCGAAGCTGCCACACGTCGCCATCTCTAGTAACTGCCTCTTAGTATCATTCCACAACACCCTGCCCCAAATGCAATTCAAAGGAGACCATAACACCGATAAGACTCAATGCGTTCTAATAAGGACGACGACACCACACCACACCACAATAAGCATTCCACCACGTTCGAAAATATCAAGTCTCGCTACTTCGTCAACCAAGGTCTGAACATCCATAGGTCAATTGCCTTTCCTCTACTGGAATTAAATGCCGAACCTCTAAACCATGAACCGAGTACTCCTCTTTTCGAGTCATTTAGTGTCGCGACACATATATGAGCACCCTACCATTCACACCAACACTGCAAGATAACAACGCATGAACCTCTTAATACATTATGCATAGCGTCATTACCGTAGGCAACACTAGCACTAGGCTGAAACGACAGAGCACCCTTCCACAAGGCGGCGATAATAGCCCGCTCGAACACACAGGGAGAAACATCCTACACCACATCTACACTACCACTACAACTCCTCAATGCCCAATTAATAATGAGCGGTCAACGTCGTATAAGAATAAGTAGGAAGGAAATGAAGGCATAAGCTTCAATGGAATAAACCACATGACGAGGAATCAAGAACGGAAGTGCTCTTAACAGCCCTGTAGCCTCTCGAAGATAAGTACAGACCTCTCTGTAACGATCTGCAAGACTCTACTAGAATCTCTCATGACTCGTGAGACCCAAGTGAATCTAGAGCTTTGATACCAAGCTGTCACGACCCAATTTCCACTATAGATCATGATGGGCCCAACGTCACTGTTAGGCATGCCAACGGTGAACCATCTAAATAATAATTCATTTTATTACTTTTGAAATTATAAGTTTTATTATGTGAAGAAATTTAATTCATTTGAAATCATAAGTACGTACAGTATTAGTAAGACATAAAATAAAAGGTGACGATATTAAAGCAAAACCATTAACTTCGACTAGAATATCCCAAAACCCGGTGTCACAAGTGCATGACCTTTTACTAAGGAGAACAATAATAATACAACATCTGTCTGAAATGTGAATTAGACATGATAAAGTTAAAAGATGTCATGAAGACTCTATGGGCTGCGACACGTAGCATGGAATTCAACTCACTATAAAGTCCCCTCAGCAGCTGTGCCTACGCGCCAAGATGACCACCAAATGAATCTGTCAGATCCTTTAAATTTAGTGCAGAAGTGTAGTATGAGTACGTATATCAACGCATACCCAGTAAGTATCTAGCCTAACCCCAGCGAAGTAGTGACGAGGGGTAAACATCGACACTTACTAGTGGTCCAATAAATAAAATGCAAGAATTATAAGCAGGCATGAAATACAACAGAATCAATAGAATAAGGAATAGTAGGCAACGAAATCCGCTAACAAAATATCATCAACTTAAAAATTCCCAAGTGCCATATGCTATCTCAACAAATGTGAACCATCTATTAAATATCCGACCGTGGGTCATAAAGTGAATATCATGAAATTTCCATGTTCAATCAAAAGGGTAATCTCATGGGTATTTGGACTCCTAGTGATTTTACGCATGAATTATGCCGAGGTCGTTCAACCTGGTGCATATAGTCGTGTACATACACTGCCGAGGTTGTACGGCGGATCCATGGATGCATCTCATATATACATATACTGCCGAAGCGTTCAGCCCGATCCCCAAGAAGAGAAGAAACTTATCGACTTACGACTCGCGTATTCACTATACAGGGTTAGAGATTTAATATAAACATGATATCTACCATCAATCGGTTATCCTGCCAAATAACTCACATAATTGAGATTCGATCTAAAATGATCTCTATCAGCTTTCATTTATATCCGTCAAGTAATTAAACTAACAATTAACTTCAAGTAATACAATTTATTGCATTGTAAAGTCCTAGGTCTACTCGGACATAAACATGAATCTAGCTACGTTCAGACTCTCGTCACCTTGTGCATACGTACCCCTAAACAAGTAGCACATAAAAAATACATCACCTAGGGGATAGCTTCCCCCTCACAAGGTTAGACAGGAGACTTACCTCGCTCTAAAGTTCCATAACAAGCTCCAACTCCCTTTGTAACGACCCAGCTGGTTATTTTCCTTTCTAGATTCCCATTCCCCTAACTAAGACTCCATGTATGTGTTTTTACTATGTTATGACTTGCGGGGATAGTTGGTTTAGGTTTGAAAGGGTTCGGGTTGAAATCGGAACACTTAATTCCTTAATAGTGGCCTAAGGTGGCCAAGTTTGACTTGAGTCAATGTATACGGCAAAATCGGAGGGTCCAATTTCACGTCATTTGAGGCGGTTCAGAAGATCATCTCGAGGCCTCGAGGCTACAAAGCTATGGCCGAGCTTTCTCCCTCGAGGGTTATCGACACCCGATCCTGGGACGATGCAAGCCGCAACTATGATGAAGATGGGGAGTTCCCAAGACATACGGCTAAGCCTGACAGAGCCTAGCCTGCCTACTCTGAACTCAAATCAAGGCGTCAGTCATCCGTCCCATCCCCATATTTATGTAACTGATGTATTTTGTACTAAACGGGGATTTCCGCTCCTATATAAAGGGGATCTCTGCCATTATGTAAAGGTCTGTTGCTCCAATTGTTCTACACGAAATATATAAGAACTCTCTCTCTCTCTCTCTTTCTCTAACATACTCTCTCGATATTGTTGCTCTTATTTATTATCTTCATACTTGTTCTTCATTTATTGCTTATCTTGGCCATAAAGAGCCTCCTTTAATTATCTCGTACTGTTAGCCCTACCCCGATTGCCAATGATAGCCCGAGCTCGAGCCCCGGAACCAACCTCGAGGCCCCAAATCGACAAGCTCGAGGCCCCGAATAACTAGCCTATCAGTTTGATTATAGCTCTCTCCTTAACTCTATTTTGGTACTAAGTCTCGTATATCTAGCACCAACTGCTTAACAACTAGCATAAAAATAGATCACGTATTTTTAGAGTCCCATCAACAAATTTAATTGTTATTACCATTTTCACGGTAAACAGTTTGGTGCCCACCGTGAGGCTAAAAATAATATTGATTATTTTCTTGCTGGTTTCATCACATAACGCAAGTTATCTTTCACACTTTTTCTTGTCCAAGATCTTCGGTTTCAGGTTAAAATGTCTGATTCAGTAACAACAATATTGCGAACCACGGAGAAAATGGTGTGGCTGTTCCAGGTGTTGGTGAGCCGCCACAAAATCTTGAGAACGCGCCAGGACCGATCCCGGCGGACGAAATTTCATGCGACGCTCGACACGTCGAAATAAGCTCCCACACTAATAGGAGCATACACCAAGGCGACCAACAGGAAGCCCAAAAAAAACCCAGCTCGTGAGGAACGGGAAGTTAGCCTTCATGTTATTTTTGAAATGTTGCAGGCACAACAGCTAGCTATTGCTCAGCTGCAAAGTCACCAGAAGACTCCTAGCACGGTAGCACCAGGGACAGTTCCCCCGGCCGAACAAATATCGGAGAGGTCAAGCAATAATGGGTCGATAGCCGATCTCGCCATCATAAAACTACTTGAGGACCTCACCAAAAGGATCGAATCGGGCGAGAAACTGATAGCAGCCAATGACAAGAAAGTCGAGACCTACAATTCCAGGGTCGACAAAATCCCGGGCGCACCCCCGATCCTGAAAGGTGTGGATTCGAAGAACAAAGGCCGTTCCCTGAGGAAGCAGCTCCGAAACCCATTCCAAAAAAGTTCAGAATGTCAGAACTCCCAAAATACAACGAGACCTTAGACCCCCAATGAGCACCTTACTGCCTACACGTGCGCGGTAAAGGGCAACGACATAAAAGACGACGAGAACGAGTCCGTCTTACTGAAGAAGTTTGGGGAAACGCTCTCTAAGGGAGCCATGATGTGGTACAACAACCTAGCTCCCAACTCCATAGACTCATTTGCCATGCTGGCAGACTCCTTCGTAAAGGCACATGCCGGTGCCATCAATGTAGCAACGAGGAAATCTGACGTGTTCAAGATCAAGCAAAGGGAGAACGAGATGTTGCGAGAATTTTTATCTCGCTTCCAAACGAAACGAATGGAACTACCTCCGGTCTCCGACGACTGGGTAGTACAGGCTTTCACTCAATGCCTGAATGAGCGGAGCTCCGTGGCCTCAAGGCAGCTGAAAGAGAATCTGATCGCGTATCCCGTCGTGACCTGGTCGGACGTCCACAACCAATACCAGTCAAAGATCAGGGTCGAGGATGATCAACTGGGAGCCCCCTCAGGCTCAGTATACCCAAGCAGGCTCTTAGCAAAGGAGCCAAATCCAAAGAAAGAAAGATATCAGCCATACACCGAAGATAGGAGGAACGCCTCGAGGCGCAACCCACCTCGCTACGATCGATTGATCAACTGAGGACAGAATCCTCGGGGACTAGTTAACAGAACTGGATTCGATGGAAACACGGGGCCAATAGGAGCACCACGCTTATCAGAATACAACTTCAACGTTGATGTGTCGAATATCGTGTTCGCCATCAGCAAAACTAGAGACACCAGATGGCCCAGGCCTATACAGTCGGATCCTTCCCAAAGGAATCATAACTTAGTATGTGAATTTCATAACACACACGGCCATAGGACCAAAGATTGCCACCAGCTCCGAGAGGAAGTACCCAGGCTACTCAATAAAGGTCACCTCCGAGAATTCTTAAGTGACCGGGCCAAAAATCAGTTCCGGGAAAGAGAGGCGGCCAAAAAGAACGAAGTGAACGAGCCACAACATTGTATCCACATGATCTAGGGAGGCGTCGACGATTCCCAGGAGCCCGTGATGAGAAAGACAAAAATATCCATCACTAGAGAAAAGCGAACTCGGGGGTACATACCCAAGGATGCCCTCACATTCAGCGAAGAGTACTCCGAGACCTTGTCTCAACCTCATAATGACGCACTGGTATCTCTTTCTTTGTGAATACATTTGAAATAAAATGTGTACTCATGGATCCAGGTAGCTCGACCAACATTATCAAGTCGAGAGTAATGGAGCAGCTCGGACTACTAAACCAAATCGTGCTCGCCACTCGAGTCCTCAACGGATTCAACATGGCAAGTGAAACAACGAAAGGAGAAATCACCCTCCCTGTCAGCGTGGTCGGCACGACCCAAAATGTCAAATTTCATGTCATCGAAAGAGACATGAGGTACAACGCCTTGTTCGGACGGCCGTTGATACACTGCATGAGAGCAGTGTCGTCCACCCTCCACAAAATGATGAAATTCCCAACAAAGGACAAGATTAAAACCGTCTACGGGGAACAGCACGTGGCAAGAGAAATATTTGTGGTGCACGATGTGGCACAGACACCAATATCTCCACTCTCGAAAGAACCAAAGAGCAAGAAAACTACATCATCGTCTAAGCCCGATTAAACATAGCAAAGTACCGTACCGCATCCTCATTACTAGCGACAGGGACATACCAGACCTCGGAACATCGCCGGGGCATCCCACGCTAAGGTATAATAATCTCCCTTTTTATTTTATATTTCATACTAACCCTCGTGCGGGCATCCGATCGAAACGATCGAAGCTCTTCCCAACCCGAAGGCCTTGGGTTTCGAAAGCATGCGTTGTACTCTTTTCCTTCAACCGGGTTTCATCCCAAGAAGGGTTTTACCGTCAAGGTGTTTAATGAGGCAACATCTATATGCTACCTAAGGAAGATCCAAACAAATGTCCGAGGCTTCTTTTACAGTCAACCTCGAACACTGGAGGGCGTCCCCCCGGAGGATCATCCCCTCGAAAAAGCCAAAAAATGCCAAGTGGGGCCTCAATAGGAAAATGATGTGCCGGGCCAAACGGTCGAATGAGCCGTGCCCGTATAGTCGAGCCCCCGATGGCGGAGACATATGTACCTGTATCAAGTAATCAAAGAATACCTTTATCAAAACATCTCATACTCCAAAGGAAACTCAGCATATTCGCAAAAGCAATTTCTCCATCAAAACATCCCGAGCACTCGGGGACTGGCGTCGGCAGTTCAACAACTGAGCGACCTCCGGTTCAGGACTCCAAACTCATAAGCCCTCAATGAGGCGACATGAAAATCGTGAAACATCTCCAAGGCTGAAAGTGCCCCGAATACTCGGGGACTGGCGTCAAAATCTCAAAAACGCACGACCTTAGGGTCGGGATCTCTGAAATTGTAAGCCCTCAACGAGGCAATACGAAATCTATAAATGACGGCTTCCGAGCCAAAATATCCTCGATGACTCCGGGACTGCCGCCAATCGCCATTTATAAAAAAACCCGAGGCCATAAGACCCCGAGTGGGCAGACTCGGTCTCGTAAGACCTACATAAGGCAACAACAAAAACTGTAAGACCTCAAGCAAGGCATGAATCATACTTGTACCAAGTATCCGCAAAAACTGTAATACCTCAAGCAAGGCATGAATCATACTTGTACCAAGTATCCACAAAAACTGTAAGACCTCAAGCGTTGCATGAATCATACTTGTACCAAGTATCCGCAAAAACAGTAAAACCTCAAGCAAGGCATGAATCATACTTGTACCAAGTATCCACAAAAACTGTAAGACCTCAAGTAAGGCATGAATCATACTTGTACCAAGTATCAAAAAAATTGTAAGACCTCAAAGGCATGAAAATTTTGTAAGACCTCCCTACAGGCATAAACTGGATCCCGAGGTTTAGGCTATATATCGAACTTGTAAGATTCCTAAAAAGGCATACCCTCGATATAGACACCTAAACTACCATACTCGGGACCAAAATTGGTTCCGGCCAAGCACAAATGACTACGGCCATACGGCTGTACCAGCCAAACTAACGCGACTCGGGGACGCCCGACTGTCGCTACAAAATCATAGGCCATTACTTCGAATCTACTTCGAAAAGAACCGGTTAAACAGGCTACCCTCGACATAGGAAAAAGAGCTTCAACCACATCAGCTCCACATCACTGGCTTCGAGATACTCAGCCTCTGAGCCAAACCTCACGAGGTGCTCGATCATCACCACGAAATGACTTGATCGAGGTTCTTCCCGAACCGACGACGGGCCAGACGAAAATTACTTCAAAAAGTCCTTAACGAGGGGAAAATAAAGCCAATGAAAGGTCGCTTCGACCCAAAGCGTAAGAGCCATTGTCGCCAGCTTACATAAAAGGCCGCATCGGCCCAAAGCGTAAGAGCCATTGTCGCCAGCTCATCTGAAAACTTGAGGGTCAATTGAGCTCGAGTCGTAACCCGATTCGGAGACAGAACCCAAAAATGTTAACTACGTGTGCCTAAGGGCAAAGCGTAAGAGCCATTGTCGCCTGCTTAACAAGCCTCAGGGCCACATACATAAAAGGTCGCTTCGACCCAAGGCGTAAGAGCCATTGTTGCCAGCCCACACAAATACAAAACTTAAGGGTCAAATGAGCTCGAGTTATTACCCGACTCGGAGACTAAACACAAAGTAGTTAACTACATATGCCTAAGGGCAAAGTGTAAGAGCCATTGTCGCCAACCCATGCACACATAAAAGCTTGAGGGTCGAATAAGCTCGAGTCAAGACCCGACTCGGAGACTAAACCCAAAACAGTTGAGCAAAAGCATAAGAGCTCGAACGCCAGCTTGTACTAAAGGTCGCATCGACCGAGCGCGTAAGAGCCCCCTGGCTAGCCTAATGAGCCCCAGGGCCACATCACGAATCCAAGGATTCTTACCGACTCTAACATCAATCCACCCGACCAAATTCAAGACAGAAAAGGGAATGTAAGAAGTAAAGTCACAAGGTTTTCTTTTATACGCATACGCGAAAAGCACATTCTCCATCTACAAACATGCTCTGGAAATGCTACGTACAAAATGGAAAAATCTACGTCCTACCCCTGGGAGCTACGGCCTACCGGCCTCGTCTTCACTCTCCTCGATGCTGGACAGGAGTAGCCGAGCATCACGCTCGTCCGCCCTCGCTCGCACCAACTCTTTCGAGAGGACAAAACCCCTGGTGCGGATCTCCTTGAGAATCTTTCTTCAAGACCTGCAACGAGCATATTCTTTGATCCTCTCTTCACGATCGAGGACCCTCTTCAACTAGGCTTGAGCATCGGTAGCTTCCTTCAAATAAATCGCCATCTCCTGATCATCCTTATTTCGGCTAAGTACTGCTCCGGTCCGGGCATCAACGATCTCAGGCCTGACCTTCGAAAGCTCAGATTTGAGCTTCGTGATCATATCTACTTGAACCAAAGCATTATCACGAGCTAAGCAGAGTTGAACCTCGAAGGCGCGAACTTTAGCCAGGGCATCCTTCTCCTCTGAAGCCTGAACCTCCGCCCGAGCTCTTAGCTCGTCACAGTCATTCTTGATTCGGTCGGCTTCATCCCGAATACGTTCCAAGGCCTCCATCTATTTTTGCAATTGGAATAAACGAAGTGTTATCCTCAGAAGCTAAAAGGCGGAACGCATACGCACCAGGATGGAAAATTACCTGCTCCATCAAGTAGCTCTCGTAATTCAAGCTCCGGCACGCCTCATATCGCAAGTGTGTCACCTCGACTTCCTTTTCCTCGCAAAGGAGCCTAAGGGGTCTATCCTCATCCAGAGCTCTCCGGAGCCTAGATCCATGACGAAGCAGCTCAGACCTAAGCCTATCAGAGGCCTGCAGAATAAAACTCGATAAGGAAAGAAAGACGCAGGATTCAAAAGGCCTATGTCGAAACTCACCGCGAATTGAAGCTGACGAACTTCCTCGAAGGCCGAGGGCAGATCTGTTAAGCTAGTCCCCTCTGCCCGGGAAGAAGCGACTCTGATCGAAGCGCGGTAACTCGGAGAAACCACCTTTCCAGAACTAGGGACTTCGGGCGCGGCAGGCTCGGATGTTGTTTCTGTCTTGAAGCCCCGGCCCCGTTTCGCCTTACTCTGAACGCCATCTCCCTGCGAATGCATGTCCCGCTTATTATTGTCATTCTTTAGCCCGGAAGCTGGCAACCCCTCCCCCTTTCCAGAGGAGCACGGGCACGCCTTTGAAGGCTCTCCGATACCTACAGCAGCAAGATTAATACGCAAAAAGGGAAAATGTCTCTCCGAATGAACAAGGGGTAAGGAAAAAGTAGCGTCCACACATACCGTGACGTTTTGCTTCCCATCTGCCCCGGGACACGGCTCGCCACCTACGCTCATCACAAGTCGAGTGGGTCGCCAACTTCCGGACCCAACCAGGCAGATCAGGAACGTCGCCCGGTGCCCATGAAATCGCTACAGAAAAGGAAAAAACACGGTTACAAACTAGCCTTCGCTAGAAACAAATCTGAGAAGGCACGAGATGAACCACTTACGTGTAACATTCCATTCCTTGGAGAATGGCATAAATTCCACAGGGATAACGTCGACAGTCCGGACCCGGACGAACCGACTCATCCACTCTCGATCTCTGTCCTCCTCATCGTCAACAACGAAGGGCGTGGTCGACCTACACTGCAAGGTTAGTAGACCTCGATGATGGAAGGGTCGATACACCCTAATGAGATGATTGAGCGTAAATTCAAGCCCCACCTTCTCCGCAAAGAACCTCATCATCAACACCACTCCCCAAAACGACGGATGTATCTGCGTCAAGGTAACCCGATACTTCAAACAGAAGTCGAGCACAACCCTGTCAAGGGGTCCTAGTGTGAAAGGATACGTGTACACATTCAGGAATGCATCAACATGATTCGAGATGCCCTCATCCGGGGAAAGAGTCTGTAACACTACTCTCTCCCCCCATTCGCAGTCTCTCCTCACTAACTCAAGGTGCCCCTCTCCTATCGAAGAAATAATCTTCAAGGAAGACTCTCTTTGATCCTGAGCAGCGGGAGCGAAACTCTCCCCTCTCTGCCGAACAGGCCCCGATGTAACAGTCATGGCTATGGCAAGACTAGAGGAACTGAAGCAGGAACCTGCAAATACTTTAGCGTTAGAGGTAATGAAGGGCTCAACGCGGAAACGGTAGGATAAGTATCTAAAACGGGGAGATCCCTAAAGGAGCGGAAGCGACCCTATGTACATGTGAAGAAGCCAGGCTTTAAGAAGCCAACGGCATCACCTCTAGTCCCAAGGTGGTACCCGACCCCGAAGACCTCCATCAAAAAGAAGTTAGGCTATAAGAAGCCAACGGCATCACCTCTAGTCCCACGGTGGTACCCAACCTCGAGGACCTCCATCAAAAAAGAAGTTAGGCTTTAAGAAGCCAACGGCATCATCTCCGGTCCCCAGATGGTACCCAATCTCAGGGACCTCCTTCGAGAAAAGAAGTTAGACTCTAGGAAGCATTTAGCACCATTGCAGGATTCGAGATGGTACCCTGTCTCGAAGGCTCCTCCCAAGAAGAAAAATAAGCTCTCCAAGCTCCGCCCATAGGGGTTCGACCTCAGGATATCGCCTAAAGTCTGGCAACCTCTCATTTGGGACCTGTCTACAATGCCTTAAAGGTTATCTACATCAAATTCAAAGCAAATTTCCAAGTGCCTAAAGCTAATCCTCACTCAGAAAGCGCTCTCAAAGATTTCATGGCTCGAGGTATTATTTTCATATGACCCAAGGTAACAGTCCCGACGGCCAGAGTCTATCGCACCAATTCAAGCTTGATTCGAGGAACGACAGAGGGTCCCAAGAGGTGCCGTTTTTATCGACCAAAGGCCAGAAAGAATACTCGTACCCGAGTTAGAGATCAACGATAGTCAACAGAGACATGCATTCAGAGTCTCCATAAATGTAAAATAATATGGCAAGTATCAAAGACGAAAGTCGAGAAAATATCTTTACATTCATAAACATTTGGTTACAACAGCCCACAAAGGGTCCTTACATATGATTACAGAAGCCCGCGAGGGGTCCTTACACAGAAACAAAGAAGCAAAGGGGTGCACACCCATAGTAAAAGCCTAAAAACCTAGTCTACTCTCGAAGGTTCATCTCCGGTAGCAGCATTCCCGAGCGCCGCCTCCTCGAACTTGCATCCTCGAAGGTGATACCTTCGACCGCCACCTCCTCTAGGTTCCCAGCTCGATCCCTCAGAATAATATCTCCGAGGGAGAAGATAAAGAAGAGGAAAGGGGGAGGATGCAGAAGAGGCAAAAAAAAGAGACATAGCCCGCCGAAGCCAAAGGTTGAAGATTCGGCGGGCACCAGCCTCAGCGGCCGAGTGTGAAATTTTATCCCTTGGGAAAAAACCCAAGGAATGAAGTGCCACACCAGGCCAGGGTAGGAGAGTGAGCGGCATTGTATAGTCCGAACGCTCTCCCGAGAAGCGGTGTAGAGTCCAAACTTCCTTCTAGGTCAGAAGAAATCGGCCGACCCTGTTTTATCACCTCGGACCAATAACGACAACAGTAACAGGCATAACAAAAACAATAGCGACAAGACGGTATGATCTCGCTCGACAAGGGGAAGCTCAGGCAAAAGGCCACCACACAGTTGGTGAAAATGCTGCCATACAACCTTAAAGCCGTGAACCCCAAACATGGTGGTTAGCAATGGAGGAAGATAGTGGGAAGAAAGGGATGAATGAATGGAGAAAGGCACTTGAACAAAGAGACAATTACGGAATGCCCCATTTATAGGGGGTGATAACACGACCATCAATGCATTTGAAAGACAAATCGGAAGGCGCAATCAATGCGTTCTTGAAAACTGAATTGACGGCGGTACTGTCATTTTGAAGAATGGGAATCGACAGTGCATTGAATGACATCGAAGAGACAAGCCCACGGGGATGCCCTGGTTACCGTGAAGGTTGGCATCATAAGTATGATGCCGTCAATATGATGTCATCGTGGGAAGTTTGAAGAATCAGATGGCAAGGTCGTTTCTCATCATTTCCTCTCTAAGAAATGCGGGGACTATCTGTATACGGCAAAATCAGAGGGTTCAATTTCTCGTCATTTGAGGCAGTTCAGAAGATCATCTCGAGGCTACAAAGCTATGGCCGAGCTTCCTCCCTCGAGGGTCGTCGACACCCGATCCCAAGACGATGCAAGCCGCAACTATGATGAAGATGGGGAGTTCCCAAGACACACGATTAAGCCTGACAGAGCCTAGCCTGCCCACTCTGAACTCAAATCAAGGCGTCAGTCATCCATCCCATCCCCATATTTATGTAACTGATGTATTTTGTACTAAACGGGGATTTCCCCTCCTATATAAAGGGCATATCTGCCATTATGTTAAGGTATGTTGCTCCAATTGTTCTACACAAAATATATAAGAACTCTCTCTCTCTCTCTTTCTCTAACATACTCTCTCGATATTGTTGCTCTTATTTATTATCTTCATACTTGTTCTTCATTTATTGCTTATCATTGGCCATAAAGAGCCTCCTTTAATTATCTCGTAACTGTTAGACCTACCCCAATTGCCCACGATAGCCCGAGCTCGAGCCCTGGAACCGATCTCGAGGCCCCAAATCGACAAGCTCGAGGCCCCGAATTACTAGCATATCGGTTTGATTATAGCTTTCTCCTTAACTCTATTTTGTCACTAAGTCTCGTAAATCTAGCACCAACTGCTTAACAACTAGCATAAAAATAGATCACGTATTTTTAGAGTCCTATCAACAAATTTAATTATTATTACCATTTTCACGGTAAACAGTAAATAACCTAGGAACTGATATTTGATGGTTCCAATAGGTTCGTATGATGATTTTGGACTTGGGTTTGTGTTCAGATCGGGTTTCGAGTTATCCCGGAGCATTTCAGCGCTTAATGTGGAAAGTTCGTTCATTGAAGCTTTTCTATTTCTTTAAATTTAGTCTAGAGTAGACTTTGGTGTTATCGATGTCTGTTTGGTATTCTGAGCCTGCAAATAGTTTCGTATGGTGATTTATGACTGGTTCGCAAACTTTAGTGTCATTCCAAATAGTCTAAGTATGATTCTACGTGTCGGAGCTAATTGAAATGTTTGATGTTCAAAAGTTGATTCAAGTTGGTTTTGGGGTATGATTCTTGATTTTATGTTGTTTTACGTGTTTCAAGGGTTCGAGCAGGTCTGTATTATTTTTATGGACTTGTTGATGTAATTGGTCGGGGTCCCGGGTGGCTCGAGTGAAGGTCTGGGATTGGTAACCTTCGCATTCGCGTATACGGGCCCGCGTTCGGTAGAACAAACGGCCTAGGGGGGGTCAGCCACGTTTGCTCTTTGCGTTCACGAATGGCTGACCGTATTTGCGAAGCTCACGCTGGGCAAGCCTTCGCAATCGCGAGCCTACCCTCGCGCTCGCGATGATGGTCTTTAGGGCCAGGGCCAGTTATGCCTTTCCGATCATGAGGCTTCTTCCGCGATCGCAAAGAAAAGATCACTGGGCAGACTTGATTTTTAATATGGGACTTAGTCTCTTTTATCTCATTTCCCACTTGGTCTTGGGCGATTTTGAGAGCATTTTGTGGGGGTTTTTCATCAACATAGAGGTAAGTGATCCCTATCAATGCTTGAGTTAAATACACGGATTATAAGTAGATTTAACTTGAAATTAAGGGAGCAATTGTGGGATTTTTGTAGAACCTAGGGTTATGGTAAAAAAATAGATTTGACCGCAAAATTGATTATGAAATTGGGAATAGATTATATATTTGAGTTCATGATGTCATGGGTAATAATAATATTCAAAAATTTCCGGAATCCAGGATCGTGGTCCCGGGGGTTGATTTTAGGAATCTTCCAAATTGTATTGGGTAATTACTCTAATAGCTATTATGAACTTTTGAGCATATATTTGTTAGTTTGTATGACTTTTGGTTAGTTTCGGAGTCCTCAGAGTTGTTGAGGATTTCTAGTGAGGTTGAAGAGCCGGATTGAGGACTTGGAATCGAGGTAAGTCTCTTGCCTAACCTTGGAAGAGGGAACTTATCCCCTTAGGTGTATTAATTGTTGTGTGCTACTTGTTGTGGGCAGCTATGTACGCACGAGGTGACAAGTGTCCGCGCCTTCAAGACCGGTTATGACATGTTTAGTGGTTTGATATAGACTCATGTGTGGAATTACTGTAGTTATTTTTATTTGCTTCGTTGCTACTTTTTGTGTACTCACCATGTCTACTTTATGTATTTCTATTGCTATTGACCTCTAGTAAGTACAAGTCAAGCCCTCATCACTACTTCTTCAAGGTATACTCGATACTTACTATATATATTTTGTTTTCCGTACTCATGCTATGCTACTGCACTGAACGTGCAGGTGCTGAGACAAGTACTACTAGTGGTCACGCAGGCACGTAGCCAATCTGGGACTTAGTGGCGAGCTGCTTGCCTTGCTATGATCTGCAGCACCGGAGTCTCCCTCTACCTTGTTCATTATTTCTGTCTATTACCATATAGACATTAGTTGTATTAGCTTAGTATATTCTCTAGATTGCTCATGCACTTGTGGCACCGGGTTTTAGGAACTTTTAGTAGCTATGTACTTTTGTACTTATCATTACTGTCACTACAGTGTAAGTATTTATCACGTTGGTATTTTGTTGAGAAAAGAGTATGTCCGGTTCCATGAGATCATACTTATTTTGATTTTTTTAAAGGAAAACTTTTGTTTTAAATGATTAAAAGGGGTAATTAAATTGTAGTTTCACTTGTGGGCTTACCTAACAGCGGCTTTAGGTGCCATCGTGACCTATAATGGGTTTTGGGTCCTGACACCTTCTAACACCTCAAACCAATTCCCATCGATCCGAAACTAGTCAAACAACGTGCAAATCTAAAAAAATATACTCCAATGCTTATAATTTAACAATTAATAGCAATCCCCAACTCCGCTCGAAAAGTCAACAAAGTTAATCCTCGGGCCCACGTGCCCGGCTTTTGAAGATTTTCTATAATAAACATTACCCATAATATCACAAACTCAAATATATGATTTATTCTTAATTTAATGTCCAATTTCGTGGTCAAAAAACAAAAATACAATTTCTAGGTTTTCTTCGAAATCTTCACAATTTTCACCAATTTCTATATTCAAATCCATGTATAATTCATGTATTTAACTCACAATGTGTAGAAGTAACTTACCTAGTGATGAATGACGAAGAAGCTCCTTCAGAATCACCCTAAGCTCGGTTCCCATGGAAGATTTGAGATAAAATGGGCCAAAACCCATTTTTTGCAATCTTATACACTGCCAAAACTATCTACTCAAGTCCAATGCCTCCTTTGCAAATGCAAGAGCAGGCCCGTGAACGCGATGCCTTAGCAGGCCTGACCATCGTGAACGCGTAGGCCATGACTCCCAGGTCCAACTCTTTTCACACAACCTAGAAAGAAAACATAAAAGAGGGCCGACAAGGCCACTAACATACTATACATACTTAACCTGGGTCTACAAAGCCTCTAAGAATATCTGACATTAAAATATCTTCGGGATAAGGCCCTGGCCTACCCTTAAGTCTATAAAAAATCTAATATCATGACCTTTAGACTTGACTATACTCCGGAAGAGATGGAGTCTTACCGATTTCCCGCTAAATATCAATCCTGTCTACTTTGAGGGCTCGTCAAATTAATTACTTGCATCTACAGGCATGAAGTGCAGCGCCCCAGCAATGAGATGTTAGTACAATGAGATGTACCAAGTATGTAAGGCAGAAAGCAATACATATAAATAAATTCTGAAAAGCATGTAATTGGGCTGAAAGCAGAACACGTTTTGAACCAAATTAAGATCCTATAGGCAGGATTTCTAACACGAAATGACTGAACATGTTTGAGCATAATGACATATTTTGAGCAAAAATAAAAGACCTATAGGTATGATTTCTACCCATTTCAACACAAATGTAAGATAAACCCCCTTCCTCAATTTTACTAATACCCCAGAATGTTATTACAAGAATTATTACAGCGCCAGAATGAATTGAGTAAATTACAGAACTAAACAACTATAGGGAGCCTACAACAGTACAAAAGATACACCCGGCCAAGCCAGGCCTTCATTCCCATGGTTCACAATAGCCCAGAAATTACATCTTCAGGGACATAAGGCAGCCAGGAATTAAGTGATTCACCCAATGGGTATAAAACAGAGTAGAGCATAGAGAACCAAGACCCTAGTGTGTCAGAGTTCCCAAGGGCTTCAAGAACCCAGGGCAGTGCTCACACTAGAGAAGTTAACAAAGATAAATCAGAGGGGGAGACTAGGGACCAAGTCCTAGTGCGTCAGAGTTCAAGAGGGTCTCACATAAACCATGAGCAATGCTCACACTAGGGAGGTCAAAGGACATAGCCCGAGTAGCCTTCGCTTTCAGCCGGCTAAGAATTCAAAGAGACCAGACATTAAGGGAGTAAAATGAGGTTGAGGGGACACCACTGAAGGGTAGAACCAAATTGAGCAAACAAAATATAGCATACATGCTTTGATTTGAGACGGACTTAACCAAGTTTTAGGAAATGAGTTCGATCGCATAATGCACATGCTAACAAGCCAAATTGTAAGACAGATTCATAGTGAGAGAAGAAAGAATTCAGATTATGTTAAGTACAGAAAGCTAGTGTCACAAGAAGAAATCATATTCATTAGCAATAAGACCTAAGATACTGAGAACTACTTAGGGCAATTACTGGGAAGTCAGAACAGGATCAAATAAGTTACATCACAGCAAATTCAAAAATAGACTGGTTACATACTTGAAGAACACATTCACGCTTAGTAAACTAAAAAAAGGATAGGAGGGCTAGCAGCAAACTTAAACTTTCAAGAGATGGTTATCAGTAACACATAGGCTAGGCAGAGTCTAAGGGAATTAACCAACTCCAAGCAGGTCTAAACATGTTTCAAACCAAAGTCATGAATTGAAGTAGGACAGTTAGAACAAGCCAGAAACATATCGAGCAATAATCTTCAAAAGTGAAAACACATGCTATTATCAGGCAAGTGTAAGTGAAATGGAAAAATTTTTGTAACTCACCAGTTCAAATGAAATAAGAAAGAAAGGAATCCCACAGTATCGTGAATATCACCAAAAGGGCAAGAAATCATAATTTTTGGCCTTGTCTTACAACCGGCCAGGAACTCAAGTGCGGAATAAGATTATTCAAAAGCAAAGAGCACACAACTTAGATTTGTAGTTTTCTTAGTGACTTTTTTCGTTTTTTCCAAGGGGAATGGGGAAGGGTTTATATCGTGTAGGAATTGAACACATAAACATGAAAAATTATCAGTCAAACACTAGAAATAAAAGCAATCGAAATCAGTAAGGAAAAGAGGAAATTTCGAAACCCTAATTTTAGTTAAAGTACACAAATCGGCAGAAATAAAAGGTAAAAAAATCACATGCTGCATAGAATAAGATGAACATAGATAGAAATACTATTCAAAACCTAAGAATCAAACCAGATTTTGTTCGATTTAAAAGGATCTGAAACCATAATTTAGGGTAAGTAGAGAAAAATCGGCAGAAATAAAAGAATTTGCACATGATAGGACGAATATAGACGAGATAACACTTAAAATCAAAGGCTTGAACCAATTTTGGTTCGAATCAAAGAAAATCTGTAAACCATAGCTTTAGGTTAAATACGAATCAGCAAAATATGAACCAATCGGACTCACACGGTGTAGAATAAATGTGTGTGGATGCAATATCGTCCAGATTCAAAAGATAGAAGTCAATCGGACGGCATCAAAGTAAGAATACTTTTCATGTTTAGGCAAGTACTAGGTAATACCGTAGAGAATCACCTAGTAATGGAAATATACGGATATGGTAAGTGAATGGGGAGAAAATCCCACTGGAAAAGGGATTAGGAGAGGATCTTGAGAGGCGGCGGGTTTGGAGGAAATGGGCTTAGGGTTTGGGATTGAGTGATATAAGGAAAGAGGGGAGGCGTTTGTGAGCCGTTGATCATTTTTGATCAACAGCTGGGATTTGAGGAGAGCTTGTGTCGGTTTTGGACTGGGTTGGGTCGTTTAGAATTGGGCTGGGAGTTATTGCGCCAGGGTCTGGGTAGTTAGGTCCAAAATTAGGATGAAATTAGGGCGAGATTTTAAATACCCAATTTTAATCAAATAAATAATTTATAAAAGTTATAAATAATTAGAAAAAATATCATTTGTGCATAGAGATGATTTACAATAATTACTTTAACATTAGACAAATATAAAAAATCATTTTTTGTATAAATAATGTAATTATATGCATATGGGCTATTATTGCAAAAATATACAATTTAGCCTTAAAAATACAAATGTAATTACTTAAAATTTTAAGACCTCATAAGCAGGGGTTAATGGAGCTTGAAGGGAAGATAAGAAACAGGATTACAGGTTGTCATAACATGGATGGAAATGAAGGAGGGCTCCTAGCAAGGGCGTATATGTTGCTGGACATGCGCGACCTGGGAGAATCTGATCGATCAGGCAAAGAAGGCCAAGCATGGAGAAGGTCCCTCTGGGACCAAATAGATTAGGAATTATATTTTACTAGCTTTCTAGTCTCGTTTTAGGCTTTGGTTGTAATAAGGCAAATGCCATTAGTAATTCTTTATAATTATTTTCATTTTAGTAGAAATTTTGTTTATTTATCACATTAATGAAATGACGCAATTATTGGCATCAGTTTTCTCCAAACCTATATGTCGCTTAAGCCTACCTCAGGCACAACGCGGTCCCCAAATTAGGACGCGAATTTATAATTCCGCAATATGTATTTAAATACCGCAAACATCCTTTAATACTCCTCACTGACTTGTTTACCTTTTGTTTTCCTCTTTTCTTTGTTTGTTTATTCCCATCCCCTAAGGTTGTTTTGTGCATACCGGCATCATTAGCATATCATACCAGATCTGGAGGTCCTCCACCTCCTCCTCCTCCTCCAAACGATCCTAAAATCAAAGGAAACCCCATAATGGATGGTACAAGCAATATCAGGAAAGACAATGCTACGCATGAAGAGAATGTCGAAACTTCAGATGGTCGAAGCATTCTGGCACAGAATGACTTGGTTTTGAGATTGGAACAGAAGATACTAGAGTTACAAAGGGAACTTGAGCAGGTCCGTAACTTGGCAAACATCTACCTCACCTTGAACGTCCTCGACATCAACCAACAAAACACCACAAACCCAGCACCTCCCCACAACACACAAAACCAACAAAATCCTTCTGCACTCACCAATACGCCACACCGCCTAAAAATCCCAATCCTTCACCAGTACCGACTCCTCCGTAACATCATCATCAGCTAACCCAGTACCCACAAACCACTACCTATCATACTCCTCAAATCACAGCTTTATTAATTGAAATTGTTTCCTCTTGCATTATGTGATGCATTCAAGTCGTCATTGGCTAGATTGAGTCGAGCAGAGGCGAATTTGTAGAGGGAAAGGCTAAGTTGAGTGATGAGTTAGCCGAATCGAGGTAAGTGTTTAACTTTGTTGAGGGAATTTTTCCTCCTATTTGTCATTGTTTTCTACATGTGGGGGTGATACATATATGAGGCGATGAGTGTATATATATATGCCGGGGTTAATCATGCTAGGGGGTAGACTGGGCTATAATTGTGTATTGTAGAATTACGTAACTTCCTTGCTTCATGCCTCACTTGATTTACCGATATTAAGAACGTAGTATAAAATGTTAGTATCAAGACTTAGCCTAATATAAATTGATCAAATTTGATAGAATAATGAGAATACATTGATGTGTCTAGTTTGGTCGTCTCTATGCGTAATCACTATTACATTGCTACAGTCGATATTTGAGATGCTGGATTCTATTCTTGTGTTGCTGATAAATTGTGAGATTTGTGGAAGTACTTGTATTGTACAGCCCTTGAGAGCTTATTTAATCATTGTTGGCTTGGAAAATTCCGTGATTGAGAATTTGTTGGAATATTTGTTTGAACACTCTCCTCGATGTTACTTATACTTCCTACCTTGTCATTTTATTGATATCATATGCTTGGTAAGGAAGAGTGTAAAGCACGAAGGGTGATTCCGTGCCATTTCATATACATTATCATGTGATGAAGAGTGTAAAGCACGAAGGGTGATGCCGTGCCATTTCATATACATCATCATATGAGGAAGAGTGTAAAGCACGAAGGTTGATTCCATGCCATTTCATATACATTATCATGTGAGGAAGAGTGTAAAGCACGAAGGGTGATGTCGTTCCATTTCATTTATATTGTTATGCTTTTAATATTGTGAGGTCATGGCACGAAGGGTGTTTCCGTGCAGGTGAGGATGAGGGACATGCATTATGATGTGATGTCTGTTTTTTGTGTATAGACTTCCGCATTTACCTTGAGCTGTTATTGTCGCAATTAAATATTCTAAAAGATATGTTGTTATTGTCCCCTCTATATCAATTGTTGTTGTGTTGTCCATGTCTTTTACTTGCTTAACTTGCTTGTGCCATGCCTATTTCCTGCTTTGAAATTATACTCATGTCATACCTATGTTGTCGCACTCTAGTTTAAGCATTCAATCATGCTAGTCATTCATGCCCTTACTTGTTAACTTGTAAAAATCATGTGTTTCCTTATTATTTTTCATATTTGTACTTAGGCCTCCAATATGCTAGTTAATTGACGTTGATACCCCCTTGCTTTCCAATGTTGTTATTACTCACGTGATTCTGTTTAGTCCTTTACTATTGCCCACATGCATATCCTTGTCCATTGTTGTTACTTGTGTATTTCCTACTTTGTAATTCCGATTATTTTGTTTCTGTCATATGGTTGGTTTTGTTATACGTTCATTTGGAAGGATGAGTTGAACGCACGAAGGGTGTTGCCGTGCTAATTGAATTGTTACATAAATTTATTTATACATGGTGAAGATGAGATAAAAGCACGAAGGGTGTTACCGTGCCATGTGATTTGATATTTTGGATATACTTCTCATACTAGGAAAGATCGTAAATCCTCTATTGTGGTTCTGTTTCATAATTGTTGACTGTCTCGCCAAGTTGTATATGATACTTTTACCTGTTATTCTTTGAACTGCTTTACTACTAATCTAATGTACAGGTTATAACAATAAGCATATTTTAACTAAAAGCCTCGTCACTAATTCGACGAGGTTAGACAAAATACTTACCAGTGCATGGGGTCGGTTGAACTGATACTGCACTTCTGCGCATTGCGTATAGATTTTGGAGCAGAGCTGTTGGTGACGTCAGGTGCTGATTCGGAAGATGTTCGTGCGTTTGGATATAGCTTCCACTTGTCCCTGATAGCTTAGGTTATTGCTAATGTGTTTATGTATTCTGCAAACAAAATGTGTATTTATTTGTATCAGTTTTGAAATTCCAAATCTTAAAAGCTCGTTATTCGTACTACTAGGTATTGCGTAAACTTGTCAATGTTCAGTTATCAATTCTCTTTTCTCTTATAATCTCAATTGAGTTGTGTTTTTCTGTTAGTTAGCTTACCTAGCGGGTTGAGTTAGGTGCCATCACAACTTGTGGTTTTGGGTCGTGACAAGGTGGTATCAGAGCACTAGGTTCGTAGGTTTTACGAGTCATGGGCAAGTGTCCAGTAGAGTCCTACGGATCGGTACAATGATTTCCATACCTATCTTCGGGAGGCTACAGGGTATTTAGGAAAAATTTCCCTTTTTTTCCACATCGTGCAGCCTTGTTTTAGCTTGAATCCTACGACTTACACTCTTCCGGAACACTCATATGTGATGTGGTGCGCTCAGTATTCGCTATGTGCCGACGATCGGTGATATTGCAGATGGATTACGATGGGCTATGGATGCTTGATTGTCATCGCAATGTGTTGTCTAGCCTCATAAGAGGATGTAGTGTTAAAGCTTCTAGTCATTCATTTATGGTATGAGGCAAGTAAGTTAATCATGTTACCTCAGAGGTTACAAATATTGATGATTATTAACAACAAGTACGAAGAGGGTTCGAAAGTTTGGAAGCTAAGAAATTGAAAAAAATAATGTTTCGTCGAAAGTCGACATGTTGGGAATGTTATAACATGTACTTTTGCGGTGAGACTAGGGTCCTTAACATGATAAGGAAGTTATGTTAGTCGTATGATATTCATGTGTTATATTTTGAAGTCAAGCGAGTTGTGGAATAAAAGTCGATGAAAGTTATCACAAGTTACGTTCATAGGTTTTTCTGAAATTTGGGTCAAATGTAACTGCAATTTTCTCCCGATATACTTAGAGTTACGGGGTGTTCCACCCATCAAATTGAAGATCTATGGGTATATTTTCTAGGGCATTAAACCGTTTGTCAATACGACATCGGAGTACAGAGATATATGTATTTTTGTGAGACTGCACAGACTACTAGGTGACAAGTAGGTGTGTCACCTACTTGCTTAAATGAGAATCCAAAAATGGGCTATTTCGGGTCATCCAAAGAGCCCATTTAAGGGCGTATCTCCTGAAATTTAATACAATAACCAGACCTAAACCCCTGCAAACATCCTCCCAAAAATTGCCCACAAACCCTAATTGATTTTCTCTCCCTTTCAAGTTCTAGTTGGAGGTAAAACCTAGAGTTTGAAGAACCAAGATAGCAGCTGAGTTATTCAACAAATAAGGTAAGTTACTTCTCTCTTTCATCCATTATTTCTTCTATAAATTCATGGGAAGTCGTTCTATATTTGTAAGAACCCATGGGACGGTGATCGAAAGTCGTGAGTTCGAGTTATTCACTTGTAGCGAACTATTTTGTGGATTGTTTTGTGTTGCTGTTGGATTGCGTGTTTTACTACTATTTTGTGGAGTTTTGGAGGAGGAAGGGTGTGGAGAAACACCACCTAACTTCAGGGTGGTGGTCTGTTCGTTCTTCGTAACATATTCGGGTTGTTTGACACTACTACGGTGGTCGTTGTGTATGAAGAGATTGGGGTGTGTTGGGCTGTTTTGTAGTATTTTATGGTGTATATAAGGTTGGAAAATAATGTATATATGTTTTTATTGTTGTGTTCTTGTGTTGTTGGTGTTATCTTGAATTTGGAGGAAGTAAGGATTATAGGGGAGATGATGCCCGATTTAATACAAAATAAGTTTGTCGTTCATTGTGTGATAGTTGTACCTATCGTAACTAAATGAAAATACGTATGAAAATGAGTTGCTGATTCACACATGCATTCGTCCTCGAACGTGCTAAGAACTGCTCCGGAGTTGTCCAAAATCACTGTTTAACACCTCGTGCACCTACCCGTGCCACCACAATCAGGTTGAACACATTAGCTCGAGCCAGACTTAAGATTCCCCCTTTTATTTAGTCAAATAAGCCTTAGAGCCAAATTCCAACATCTAAAATTCTCTACCACGCCTGTTTCCAACATACGAACACCGTATCAATCACTACACACTGTGCCAAAACATGATTATATACCTTTACGAAATTCACACCGTGCACCACCTAATTCACATGACCATAATAACGTCCTCTAACAACAATAGCCGAAATCCCACAAATTTGATGCCCACAACACACCTCATGATGCATTTAAGTCCTATTCCAACTCTCGCAATTCTGCCATGACGGAAGAGACATGTAGAAATTCATAACCACATGCCGAATCAACAAATCATAGAGTCTCTCTTGCTGATGAGAAGCATTACCTTATTCTGAACTAAATGAAAATATTTGCTCCATAATATGCCTTATATAAATCCGATTGCACTTATCCCAGGTCAAATAATCTCGTTTCACCCAGTACAAGTTGTTTCGGCAATAAGCCACCGCAAACACTATATAAGATTTCGTATGACACCATCAATGCGCCAACAAGCTACAACTTGAATATGACACATAAGGAAGAACGACTTTGACAGGGAATTACCCAGCCCACATAACGAATAAAACGGCCGAATAGGTGCGATAAACCTACCTCAGGGATGAAAACAAGGCACACAAAATGAGTGTAAGGAACTATGCTCAACATCTCACTGTTGCGGCGTGCAACCCGATCCAATGTGACAATGTTGCGACGTGCAATCCGATCCAACACGACAATGTTGCGGCGTGCAACCCGATCCGCACAACATACCTGTGGCAGCATGCCACCCGATCCAAACAATATACCCGTGGCGGCGTGCCACCTGATCCGCACATAACAATTAAGAAGAAAACACACATCAAGCCCTAATGCTTATACTTACGAAATACCCGAATGTCGACCACAAGCACACCAAGTGCAGAATACAAATCCTGGGGAGACGGATAGCTCCACACGTTGCGAAACTCAAGCACAACTAAGGTGCGGTATATGATCTGCATCTCAAGAGACATCCTGCTCACATAACACCACTTATATGCGGGACCTCAAGACATGTGCGAATAATCAAACTGTCTCACAACCCACATGGCAGACTAGAGTATTGCATGAAATATCTGACGGCAAAAATAATATCCACTGTCTGAAGACTCCTCCATAAGAAATGATATGCCGAATGAACACACTCGGCGTGGTGTAGAGCACACATCAACATTTAGACCCATCAACGGACCTCAAGCCGATTCTGATCGTACCACACTAGCTAATAACCCTTTCAAGGATCCACACTGACCTATTTATGACACATAAGAACAGCCGTCAAATCTGGAACAAACTCACACGGTCTACAGCCCAACGAATAGAACGCCTGTCAAGCATAAACTCTTGCATTAGCGATATTACCATAACCGCCATACTTGATTTCAATCTTTAACAATCAAGTGACTAAAATGTCACACTTATACAAATCTCCCCCATGGGGTACGCTCCCACGACCTTCCTCTCAAGTAGCAAAGTCCACACATCCAAGCCATCAGTCGTTCCAATTCCGTTAAGCGAACCAAAATCCGTAAATCAATACTCAAAGCCTCTTCCACAGAACACCATTCTCATGTGACATTAAAGAAAAATGCCACCTTACTCTGAACATCTAAATTCACCCCTGCTCATCCGAGCTCGTGACATTCTATCAACACTGAACCGCAACCTTGACCTTCAATTTCTAGTTCCCATGCCGCTACGCGATAATACATGTATTCACCATAAACCTCGAACTACTAGTGGAATAACCCCTTCATTGACTAGAAACCTTTCACTTAGCTCATTTCGAAAGAACCAATGCAACATGCAAAATTCTCAAACCGCGGAAAATACAAACCTCAAGTCATGATCTAAGCCTTCATAACTCTTTCGGGATCCATTTGCACAACAAAGCCATTCGAATCAAATACCTTCCAAATCAACCAAGTGGTTGTGGCGCTCAAGCCCAAGTGTATAACCACAAAGTACATGTATAACTTCATCCTAAAGAAACTGATCACTGCCACAATCATGTTGATTCAACCATTACTAACCGACTCAGCTTCTTCCAATTTATTCTCGACTTGCCTTAGAAATAATGATAACTCCATTCAAACGTAACGAACCAGATCCGCACTCGTCCCGAGTTACCCGCCTCACGAGACCACATCGTCTCATTACTCATGAATCATCTCATATTCTCCTTACGCACGATAGCATCTCCAACTGGTACACCCATTCTGCAAGACCTTCCGCGAATTCGGAGTTATTTCTTCCTTTCCTCCAATACTGCACTGCATACCCAATGGTAACATAGAACATTCCAAGTCCTTAGGCACTGCACTTAAATTCTCGAACCCACTAGGACCACTGTTGAGAGTCACCTACTCTGACTTGGCCCTGAATATAAGCCAAACTCCAGTGCGTTGTTAGCAAGTGAACACCCTATCAAAGAAGCACCCGACTGAATTTTTTTCCCTTGTACACTAAACCCACCAGAAGAAGAAACTCTTGAGTCTTCCCTAAACCTGAACATGAATCGATAAGGCCAAATATAGCACGCATGCCTCAAGTCCTTTGTCCGAATTACCACTTATGTTTTCTTTCTTAGCCATAATAACCCACCAATACACCGATAACCAGAAACCGCATTAGCAGGCAACCATGCGATCCAATCATAGACGGTGGGGATCCCCCACTTAGTTTGAAGCTACAGTTACATAACCCTGGAACCCACCGAGATTCCTCATTCTCAATTACCTTGACCTTGCACAACTAACCAGCCAAATTTCTCGAAATCTTTTGTCAAACCTTTCATGAATATTTCGAAGCATTAAACACAATCACATATCCGACCTCTTACTGGATAGCAAGTAAAACCCTTCGTAGAAGCTTCCTCAAAATCATGCAACTGCTAATCTACTCAGAGGAGATAACCCACATATGGAAATTCCATGCCGACATCTCCCAACGACGCTGTACTGAGTATAATTACCATGAAATCAGTAAACCCTCCTGAGCCTGTGCTCATTCACCAGTTGTACAAGTTTGTTCCTTCCCCACTAGCGTCTACTGAAAGTCTGACAGTACATTCCACAGCCGAAGTCATGTTGCATCCAAATAAATTCCGGGGACCTAGTCTCTGTCCACCATGATTCCCAAATTGCTCTAAACTTTCCTCAAGGCGTGTGGCTATCCCACCACAGAACCCATACGCTACTCTGCCACTCTCCCACTTTGGTTAAACCCTCTCCTTTAAGTATGCCACTCTCCCACTTTGGTTAAACCCTCTCCTTTAAGTATCTTCTAGACTTTCGCTTTTCATACATGACCTACTACTAATTCAACCACCGCAAAACTCCTTCCATCATGTCCTTCCTCATCCTTCGCTGCTCGAATACTACCTCAAAGCAAAATCCATCTCTGTGACACCTGATCTGACCAATTGCTACCAATACAAGCCTCCTTGAAGATCATCTTTCTAGAGCCAGAAATAGTAGAAACACCGATTAGATTCCGAAGCCGCTGCACACTACTATCTTTGACAACCGCTTCCCCGGTACCATTTCATAATACCTTACCCCAAAGGCGAATCAAAGAAGATCGTAACACCATCGAACCGTAATGCGTTCAACAAGGACAATGACACCGCATCACAATGAAAACTCCACCACGCTCGAAGATACCAAGCCTCGTTACTCCATCATCCAAGACCTGAACATCCGTAGTCCAATTGCCTTTCCTTTGCCGGAATTAAATGATAAACATCTAAATCATGTACTGAGAACTCCCCTTTTTGAGTCACTCACTATAGTGATCCATAAATAAGCACTCTACCATTACACCAACACGGTGCGATAACAACTCATGAACAACATAGAATGCTATGCATAACCTCAAAACCATCAGAAATACAGCTACTGAACTGAACTGACGGAACATCCTTCCGCAAGAAGACAATAATAACTTGCTCGAATGAGCAGGGAGAAGCATCCTACCCCATCTCTGTAGTACCACTGCAACTTCTCGATGCCCAATCGACACGAGCTCTCAACATCATGCAAGAATGAGTAGGAAGGGAAGTGATCCTAACAGCCCTATAGCCTCTCGAAGATAAGTACAGACGTCTCCATACCGATCCGCAAGATTTTACTAGACTTGCTCAAGACTCGTGAGACCCAAGTGAACCTAATGCTCTAATACCAAGCTGTCATGACCAAAAATCCACTAAAGGTCGCGATGGCACCTAACGCCTTCGTCAGGCAAGACACTAGTGAGTGATTAACTTAATTACTCATTTTTGTATCTTCAAAATCATAATTTTCATCATTTAAATAGTAAGAAATACAATTTAAGGGTAACGATGATATTTACGCAAACTACAACAATGAACCACCCTTAGGAACCCCAAAACCCGGCGTCACAAGTGCATGAGCATCAACTAGGAATTAATAATAAAATACAACATCTGTCTGGAACACAAATTAGACAGGAGAACATAAATAACCCTGATGGAGACTCTACAGGGTGTAGATCGTAACAAGTAATGCAGATCGTAGTAAGTGCCCGCAACATCCCCGCCTCTGCGCCCAAAAAACCACCAAGTATATATGTACCTGCACAAAAATGTGCAGCAAGTGTAGTATGAGTAAGTAATCAACGCGTACCCAGTAAGTATCTGGCCTAACCCCGGAGGAGTAGTGACGAGGGGTCGACTTAGACACTTACTAGGGGTCTAAATAAATAGGTGAAACACTAATTCATAACCAATATGATGTGCACAGCAATAGGGGAGTATTCAGTAAATTTCATAATGTTCCAATTATTTCCTTTAAAGAATAAGTTTCTCGATCATGTGTCCTACATCAATATCTCAAGAAAGAAAGTGCCAAGTGTCAATACCAATTAAGTAAGAAATACCATAAAATACCGGACATCAGTGGAAGGTTTATCTTGTGAATACTTGATCTACTAGCGACAACGCACAATTCTGTCGAGTTCGTTCGGCCCGATCCAGAGTGGTGCATACACTGTCGAGGGTCGAACGGCACGAACCAGAGAAGCACCTCTATATACTGTCAAGGCGTACGGCCCGCTCCACAAGAAAGGAAGGAATTTATCGAATTACAGAACGCATGTCAGACCCAAGTTACCCCTCCGTGGACCGTCGTGATGGCACCTAGTCTCTACGACTAGGTAAGCCTAACATTTGCGGAAATGAAATGAAAACATAAAAGCTAACATCTAACAAAGGAAAATTTTAAATAAGCAATTTAAGATGCCACTCGGCATATACAATATTCACTCCCGAATGTACACAACTATCCCAAGACCCGAAACACCGTGAATCACAAACTACAGAATGAAATCAGTATCTCCATATTTTAGATGTCTAACAAAAAGGAAATATAGGAAGTGTTTGACATGGGGAAGAGTAGAAGGGGACTCTGAGGTCTGCAGATGCGGCAGATATACCTTGAAGTTTCCAAAGATGTCTCGACTTACTGATAATGCGGCTGATACGCGGTACCTGGATATGCACACGAAAAAACATGTGCATGGAAGGGCATGAGTACACTACAACGGTACCCAGTAAGTGCCAAGCCTAACCTCGGTCGAGTAGTGATGAGGTTAGGTCAGGACCTATGGGGATATATATATATATATATATATATATATATATATATATATAATAAGTCAAGGGAGAATGAAATATTGCAGTAAAATAAAGACAAAAATTTAACGGAATGAAATCACAGAAGGTAACAGGTCAGTACACAGAGATAACAACGGGGGATCTCCCGAGATACCGTCTCGTAGTCCTAAACGTAACAGTGCAGGGGGATCTCTCGGAATACCGTGCCGTAGCCCCAAAGTAAATATGCAGTGTAGGGGGATCTCCCGAAATACCGTTTCGTAGTCCCAAAGTAAATATGCATCTCAAACAATAGAAATACAACTACAACACGAAATCCTACAATTTAGACTAAGTACAAGTCAAGGAAGAAGCAGGAAATTCACTAAGCATGCTGCACAGAGTTCAGATAAGCAATTAAGACACGTAGACGTGCTGTTTTAAACTAAACAGGATAATTACATATGCTAGTGTAGCTCAGTTAAAGGGAAACGGGTATTTTACTTAATGAAAACAGAGTTTTGCAACAAATAGCCCGTGTATGTACTCGTCACCTCACGTACACGGCGCTCATATATCAAAACAGTACCAAATCCTAAGGGGAGTTCCCCCACACAAGGTTAGGCAAGCCACTTACCTCGAACCAAGCTCAATCAATTAGTCACAATGCCTATCCCACGAATTTCCGGCTCCGACTGACCCAAATCTACCAAAATCAATTATATAACATAAATATAACTACAAGAAGCTAATCTAGCTAATGAAATCAAAGCAAACGCAAGAAATTAGAAAATCGCCCAAAATCCTCCCCGCGGCCCACGTCTCGAAATCGATTAAAAGTAACAAAATACGAACACCTATTCACTCACGAGTCTAACCATATAAAGAATCACTCGAATCCTACCTCAATTATTCTTCCAAAACTCGAAATTTTATTCTAAGAAGTTTCTACCATTTTTCCCCAATTTTCCAACTCAAATCCCTAATTAAAGGATGAAATTAACCATAAATTAGTGGAATATAACCATAAAGGACTAAAGAATCATTACCCTCAAGCTTCCTCTGAAAATCCCTAGAAAACTCGCCTTAATCCGAGCTCTCTAGGTCCAAAAATGAAAATGAGATCAAACCCTCGAAATTCTCTCCTTTTCTGCTCAAGGATCTCGCACCTGCGCACCTTCTGTCGCACCTGCGGAATTTCTATCGCAGGTGCGGAAATGACATAAATGAACTAGTCCGCATCTGTGCGCACCTGCGGACAATTGTCCGCTTCTGCGATCAATCCATCGCATCTACGGGCATCGCAGATGTGGAATGCACCTCGCAACTGCGACCCCTGTCACTCCTCCATTTTTCGCTTCTTAGCTTCACTCTTCACACATGCGATCCCGCACCTGCGGTCTCCCCACCACAGGTGCGAAAACACCAGAAGTCTGATCACTTCAGCAACAACACAACTTCAATCTTTGATCCGTCATGCACCCGAAACTCACCGGAGGCCCCCAAGACCTTAACCAAGCATATCAACCAATCCTAAAACACCATACGAACTTAGTCGAGCCCTCAAACCACATCAAATAATGCTAATATCACGAATTATCCTCCAATTCAAACTTAAAGAACTTGAAACTTCAAAATTCTACAACTGATGCCGAAACCTATCAACCGAATGACCTCAAATTTTGCACACAAGTCATATTCAACATTGCAGACCTACTCCAATGTCTGGAATCGGATTCCGACCCCGGTATCAAAAATTCCTTTACCGGTCCAAATCTCCAAAAATTCGACTTTTCGCCATTTCAAGCCTAAATGAGCTACGGACCTCCAAAACACAATCTGGACACGCCCTAAGCCCAAAATCACCCAACGGAGCTAACGGAATTGACAGAACTCCATTCTGGAGTCGTCTTCACGTAGTTTCGACTACTGTCCAAATCCTAAGACTTAAGCTTCCGTTTAGGGAATAAGTGTCCCAAAAGCCAAAACGAAACCCCCGGCAAGTCACAATAGCAGAAATAGATACGGGCAAAGCAGTTAAGGGGATCGGGGCTATAATTCTCAAAACGACCGGCCAGATCATTACAACGTGTGCTTACAATATAGTACAAGAGCACAAAGTGAATAAAACCGTTTCTCATTTTTCTTGCCAACAATTCAAGTGATAAGGCTGGGCCTAAGATGTATGAAATTTCTAAATCGTGTTCAATCATATTTTCATTTATTAAGTCAACGGAATAAGCTCAAGAAATTCAGATATTGCATGGCTAAATCCTAAGTCTACCCGGACATAAACATGCGTTAGCTACGTACGGACTCTCGTTACCTCATGCGTATGTAGCACCCACAATCAGTAGCACATAGCAGTTAGTATCACCTAGGGGGTAGATTCCCCCTCACAGGGTTAGACAAGAGACTTACCTCGCTCTGAAGTTCCATAACCGGCTCCAACGCCTATCTAACTCTTCAATCCCAAGCGAAACGATCCGAAGCTTGTCAAAAAAATGAGCAAACTAATAAAAATACACTCCAACACTCATAATACTCAATTCATAACAATTCCCAACTTTGCTCGAAAAGTCAATAAACTCAACCCTCGGGCTCACGTGCCCGGATTCCAAAAATTTTCGATGATAAACATTGACCATAACATTACGAACTCAAATATATAGCTTATTCCAAATTCCATGTCCAATTTTGTGGTCAAAATCCAAAAATACTAATTACTAGGTTTTCTACCAAAATCCCAAATTTCCATGTTTCAATCCTTATAGAATCCATGTAGTTAACTTACAATCGTTGAGAATCACTTACCTTGTGTTTCTTGATGAAAATCCCTCCTTCAAAATTGCCTCAACTAAGTGAAAATGGGAGAAAAATGGGTCAAATCCTGGTTTTATAAAAATCTCTCTGCCCAGAGACATTTTCGCACCTACGACACAGTAGCAGCACATGCGACGTCGCTTTTGCGGCCACGCCACCGCTTCTGTGGAATATCACCCAAACACGATGCCTCGCACTTGCGGAAACATTCCCCGCTTCTACGACATCGCAGGTGCGAGCCCCTTCTACTCCTACGCCTTCTCCCGCTTTTGCGCCCAAAATTGCACTTATGCAGATGCAGCCAAAATCCGCACCTGCGGTCATTCCCTTGGCTGACCTACTCCGTGCAACCCATGGGCTGCTTCTGCGACCCCACACTAGTGGCCAAGACATCATAGGTGCGGTTACACCAGATGAAACCAGCCCTAGATTTTCCCCATGCCCGAATCTCAATCCGTTTACCATCTGGAATCCACCCGAGGCCCTCGGGACCTTATCTAATTATACCAACATGTCCCAAAATGCAACACAAACTTAGCCAAAGCCTCAAACCATGTCAAAATCATAAATCGTACCTCAAATCAAACTTATAATTTTTAAATTTCCAAATTCTATATCTTGTGCCAAAACATATCAAATGAATTCGGAATGACTTCAAATTTTGTACACAAGTCCTAAATGGCATAACGGACCTATTCCAACTTTCGGAATCAAGATCTGACCCCGATATCAAAAAGTCCACTCCCGGTCAAACTTTCCAACTTTGCCAATTAACGCCGAAATATTCTACGGACATCCAAATCCATATCCGCACGCGCTCCTAAAACTAGAATCACCATACGGAGCTATTCCTATGCTCGTTATCCCAAACGGACATTGATTATATTAAAAAAATATACTTCAACCCAATTTTATGAAATTCTTTCAAAATGTCAACTTATACGATAAACGACGAAATGCTCCTGGTCATGCAAAACCCGATCTGGACATACGCCCAAGTCCAAAATCATCATACGAACCTATTGAAACTTTCAAATCCCAATTCTGAGGTCATTTACTAAAAAAGTCAAACCTTGATCAACTTTTCCAACTTAAAGCTTCTGAAATTAGAATTTTATTTTCTAATCAACGCCGAACTTCCCGAAATTCAATTCCGACCACACGTACAAGTCATGATACCGAAGTGAAGCTACTCAAGGCCTCAAACCGTTGAACGACGCGCTAGAGCTCAAAACGATCAGTTGGATCGTTACAGTGAGGTACTCGCACAAAGGACCATCTTTGGGAGAAGTTTGAGTACCCTGTGAGCTGATATTGCGTCGGCCTTTGGCCTTTCACGGAGTTTCTTGTTCACCTTCATTATTTTGACTTTACTTGTGCATTGAGGATATTGCACTCTTTTAAGTGTGGGGTGGGGGAATTCCTCTAGATAATTAGTAGTAGTAGTAAAAAAAATGTTAACTTCTTCTATTCAATTTTAGCTTCTTATTCTTGTTTTTGTAGTAGTGTAGTAATTTATAATTTTGATGACCCAAAAGGTCATCTTTTGTTTTAGAATCCGAATCCGGGTTCCGAGGCCTTGAAAACCTCATTTCTTTCTCCTCGATTTGCATGCGCAGTCCGGGCGCATTTTCAGAAAGCCATTATGTGAAATTTAAGAAAAATATTGAAATTTGCCTTTAAAATTGATTAAAGTTGACTTCGGTCAACGTTTTTGGTAAAAGGACCCAGACCCGTGATTTGACGGTCCCTTAGGGTCCGTAGTAAAATATGGGACTTGGGCGTATGTCCGGAATCGAATTCCGAGGTCCGTAGCCCGAGAAATAAATTTTTGAAGAAAATTATTTGCTGGAAAATATAAGGATTTTTAGAAATGGAACAGTGTGTGATCTCGTTGGTATCGGGCCCGTATTTTGATTACGGAGCCCGGTACATGTCCGTTATGGTATTTAGACCTTATCTATGAAATTTGGTGAAAAACGAAAGAGATTTGATGTAATTCGGACCCTTTGTTTAGAAAATAGAAATTTTGAACTATCTTAAGAATTTCATGAGTTTTGGTGTTAAATTCGTTATTTAAGATGTTATTTTGGCGATTTGATCGCACAAGAAAGTCCGTATGATGTTTTTATACTTGTGTGCATGTTTGGTTTAGAGCCCCGAGGGCTCGGGTGAGTTTTGGATAGGCCACGGGGTGTTTTGGACGTAGGAAAAATATTGCTGGTATGCTTCAGCTGTTACAGGCCTCTGATCTCGCAATTACGAGATCAGGCTTCGCAATTGCGAGCTTCACAGGCTTGGCAATTGCGAGCCTTTCATCGCAAATGCGATCAAAAGGCTGGGCTAGCATAGTTCGCAAATGCGAAGGGAGTCTAGAAGGGAAAGGATTGCAAATGCGATCATTTGATCGCAATTGCGAGGTCTATGATCGCAAATGCAAAACTTTCCTCGCATTTGTGAAGGCAGCGGGGATTGTGAAGGCTTCGCAATTGCGATAGCCCTTTCTCAATTGCAAGCTTCGCATTTCCGAAGCTCTGGTCGCAATTGCAACATCTGCTGCTGAGTAAAAGGGGCTTAGACGAGATTTTAAACTCATTTCTCAAATTTTCAAACCCTAAGCTCCCATAGGCGATTTTTCAAAGGAGAGTTCTTCCCCAAATTATAGGTAAACGATTTCTAACTCGTTTTCTTCAATCTATGTCATCTTTTTATATGATTTCATCTCAAAAATTTAAGGTTTTTCATGGAAATTGGGTGTTCTTGGATAGAATTTAGGAATTTTGAAATTTGGGAATTTAGACCTCAAATTGAGGTCGGATTTCAAAACCAATTGCATATTTGTGCTCGTGGGTGAATGGGTAGTCGGGTTTTCATTCGAACTTCGAGTTTTGACCAAGCGGGCCCGGGGTCGGTTTTTGATTTTTTGGGGAAAATGTTGGAAAATCTATAATTAAGAATGGGAATTGAGTTCTTTAGCATTTATTAATGTTACCAAGTTAATTATGACTAGATACAAGCGGATTGGAAGTGGAACTGAGAGGTATAGCGGTAATTGAGGCTTTATATTTGGCCATGAATCGAGGCAAGTGTTTGGTCTAACCTTAGCTTGAGGGAATAGGTGTTGTTGTCTTATTTGCTACGTGTTTAGTTGTTGAGTATGATGTATAGGTGTGGTGACGAGTATCTATACGTTGTTGTTGGGTCATAGCATGCGAACGAGTCTTTTACCTGTAACCAGTGTGTCTCTTATCACGTATTGTTCACGCTTAAGCTGGTTACTCTTTATGTCGAACAAGTTTGGTTATATTTTCTTGTTATTGGGTAATTGTGAGTACTGACTCAAGTTGAGACTTACAATGTGAATTTAACTGTTGAAACAAGATAGGTTATAGCTGATTCCCTTGCCGGGATAGTATTGTTTCTATTGTTTGGGTGAGGAAGAGTGTAAAGCACGAAGGGTGATGTTGTGCACGATATTGTGAGAGAGTTTTAATGCACGAAGGGTGATGTCGTGCCATATTCAGTGAGTGTTAATGCACGAAGGGTGATGACGTGCCATATTTCTGTGTGTGTTAATGCATGAAGGGTGATGTCGTGCCATGATTATGAGAGAGTTAATGCACGAAGGGTGATGTCGTGCCGTTTCTGTTGATTTTTATGGTGAGGGCAAGAGTAAAAGCACGAAGGGTGATGTCGTGCACATGTTACTGTGTTATCATTTCTGTTGGTTCAAAGTTTGATATTTACCTTGCTTCCTTACTTTATTACTGTCAGAATTTGATATTGCCCTCAGCATGTTTTCCTCTTTCCCGTCTTTATCTGCTAAATTTCTGCTATTATTGTTTCTCGTATATGGTTTAACTGCACAAGTTTATATTGTTGTCGTGTCCTATCCTCGTCACTACTTCGCCGAGGTTAGGCTTGACACTTACCAGTACATGGGGTCGGTTGTACTGATACTGCACTCTGCGCTTTCTGTGCAGATTTCGGTGCCGGTCCTCGTGAGTAGTGTTGAGGTTGATGCCTTCAGTCCACGGGAGACCCAAGGTAGATCTGCCAGCGTTCGCAGACCCTGGAGTCCCCCTTTCCTCTATTTTAGTTTTTCCTGTCTCTTTCTATTTTGAGAACAGATGTATTTCTTTTAAACCAATGTTTGTAGAATTTCTTAGATATTCTGGATTGTGACACCAGATCATTGGGGTAGTCATGTAATAGAATTGTTGAACTATTATAACACTTCCGTACTTTATCTCTGTTTGTCTTTAGCTATTATTTAATTCTGTTCTAGTTAATAATTAATGTGATAAAGTCTAACCAAAAACGCAAAAAAAGTTGAAAAATAAAAAACTCCAAAAATATGTCTTTTAGTTTTCTTTAGGTAGTAATAATCTCCCGTGATTTTTCTTTGTGCCTCGGTTCTTTTTCTTGGGATGTAGCTTGAACCGGGTAGTAGTTTGTTTTTTATTTTTTTTTTAGAGTAGATTAATATCTAGAGAAAAGGAAGGAAGAAAGATGAGATTCCTAGGCACCTTTGATTTGTTTGATAGTAGTATATTTAGGATTTGGCATGTGTAGTATCTTCCCTCTATTTTGAAATTGTCTATGACACTTGTACTGATTGGATATCATGTCTTGAGACGCCTATGTCTCATTTACTTGACTTATATTCATTTTGTGCTTGATGCTTAATATCTCGTGGCTCTATGAATACTTGCATTGTTTAAGAGTTGGAATGGGACCGTCCTTAGTGTGTCATGAGCCTTGTGTGATAAGATTTTTGTGTAGTCCATGTATTGTACTTGTGCCTAGAACTTGCCCGGTATGTGAGTCGAAGCGAAATTTTAGGTGATGTTTGGTTTAAAAAATAATTTTAGGCTTGCTTTGATCTTTTTGAGCTTCATTTCTTATCGCAAATAAAATATATCCCTAGTTAACCCTTTTGAGCGTATAGACTTTTATTTGGCACCCACATTACAAGCCTATACCCTTTTTGTTCTTAATTGATATTGTTTTGATCCTTTTATCTCTTAAACCACTTTAATTATAAAATGAGCACTAAAAAAAGTAAGAAGGGACTAAGTGTGGGTTGTCTTTCGGGTGGAACCAATAAAAGGAAGAAAGGTGCATTTATTTTGTAAAACAATACGCCACTAGTGGAAATTGCAAAAGAGAAAAAGAAAAAGAAATAAAATATAGATGAACAAATATATTGTTTTTGCTAGTGGAGTGTAAATTAAGATAGTGCTTAAAGAAAAAGGGAACATTTTTTAGGGGTGATATTGTTTATGAAGATGAAGTTGGATTGAGGAAATATGTGTTTAAATTGATTATGTGATGTGTTAAAGTGCTTATGGAGTGAACCACTATTCCTAAATATATCTTACCCGTCCCTCAGCCCACATTACAACCACAGAAAAGTCCTAATTGATTTTAGATCGAACGAGCCTAAATTGGTAGAGATATACATTAAGGGCAAGCTTATGGTACCAATTGCATGTATGTGCTTCTTTTGTGAGAGTGAGAGATTTTCTTTAATATATGTGAGTCCTTAAAATATATTTGAGCATTTGATTTGAATGTGTGAATTCAACTTATTCACTTGTTCTTGTTGTGAGGGAACATGATTTCATGAGGGATAGGTAACGTTATTAGATTTCTCTATGATGTTGGGTGTTCAAGCCATGAGTACATTGTGACATTGAGTCGGGTTTTGAAGCTAGGATTGTTATGAGCACGTTGTCTTTGTTGTGAATATTTTTTAAGAACTTAAGTAAAGGGAAATGTAGTGTGCTTCAAATGTGTAAATATGAAGTGCTCAAGAAAAGTGTGAATTGTTGGTTGACTCGAGGATGAGCAAGAGTTTAAGTCTGGGGTAGTGATGCTCAGCTAAAAATGCATATATTTAACCATTATTGCTTCACATTCTTGTACGTTTAATCGTCTTTTGTGTATTAATTATATTATTTTATACTTAATATTATATTTTAACTGTGTTGGAATAAAGCGGTATGAAGATTAAGAGATGTGGAGCAAATCTGAATAAAACGCGAAAGAAGAAAAAGGGAAAAATAAAAAGAGGAGAGGATGATTTTTAGAATAACTTTTGACCAAGGGAGAGCATGGAAATGCCGTGGAGGCCGAAATTTATCAGATTTCATCTTTCTTCAACCAAAATTAGTAATTTTTATGTTTTCTTGTATGATTCGTTGTTAGGCTACCATGTCTATGTGGAGCTAAACTTCACGTTCTAGGGTTGTGGTTCTTTCATGACTCCTGGTACTCGAATATTGATTTTGATTTCTTAGTTTATCGTATTGGTTTATTTATTCAATCTTGCGCTTAATTATTTGATTTCTTGATCACCAATTAAATATTATCTACGAATCTTAAATTGAACTCGAAAGTGGAATTCTAGATTGAACATAAAATTGAGTAGAGCATGTTCTTGAACCCTAGCATCGGAGAATGGATTCGTAGTTAGGATAGACATATACCTAATTGCCTTGCTTGGTTGATTTACATGAATTATAAATGCATTCTTGATAGTTCGAATTCCATAAACATATAGGCGTTAGGTTAGCTTGAATAGACGAGCAAGAACTCGATAGATTCTTATGAGCAATATTAACCCTGTTAACCAATAAACTAGATAAATTAGATAGTCAATTCAATTAAAGAATACAATAGGATTTTTAGATAGCCCATAACACGTAGATCGTTTTTCATTATATTGATAACATATAAATCTGCTCTTCTTTCATTAAAAGTTCACAATTTTTTTCTTTTTTATTTTAATTAGATTAGAGTCAAATAATTTTGGAATTAATTCTTGATTAGATAATTAGGATAGTCTAATTTAGTTAATAGTTGATAACAAGTCCTCGTGGGTTTGACACTCTATCTTATCACTTTATTACGTAACGACCGGTATAATTGCATGTGTGTTTGGTCGCAACATGTACCTGCCTTGGAACTTGCACAATTTGTGCAGAAGTGTAGCGTGAATACGTAAACAACGTGTACCCAGTAAGTATCTAGTCGAACCTCAAAGAAGTAGTGACGAGGGGTCAACATCGACACTTACTTGTGGTCAATATACATAATGGGCAAAAATTATAAATAGGCATGAAATACAACAACACTAATGAAATAAAAGGCAATAATTAAATGATTCTTTAATGAAATAAAAAACTAAAAGTCCCCAAAGATGACATGCTAGCCTCAACAAGTAAAGTCCAACATGTAATTATAATTTCTTAAGTCATGAATGATATCGAGTATAATCGGACTCCTAGCGACAACATGCACAACTTATGTCGAGATTGTACGACCCGATCCATAACAATCGTGTACATACACTACTGAGGTCGTACTGCCCAATCCATGGTTGCATCACATTATATATAAATATTTCCGAGGCGTTCGGCCCAATCCACAGGAATAGGAAAACTCTTCGGACGACGAATTTCGTGTTTACAATTTAAGGTAAGCCTATAAAGGAATTATGTATTCTTCCATCAATAATTAATCATTCCGCCAAATCTCTATGGTGTTAATTTCCTCTTACAAGGTTAGGCAAGAGACTTATCCCGTTTTCAAATCCACTTCCAGGTCCACAAATAAAACTAAAAGCCTCACGTCGGTGCCGAGCAATCTGAAACTAGCCAAAGGTTGTACAACTAATCAATGTTTGCTCAAAAACTCATAATTTAACTATTAGATTAATTAGCCAACCCAATTTGGAGGATTCCTAATATTCACCCCCGGACCCACGTGCCCAGATTTCAAAATTTTTTGTAAATTGTTACCCATAACCTCGTAAAGACAAATATATAATTTCGACTCAATTCCATAATAATTTTCGTGGTCTAATCCCATTTTTAAAAAAACCTAGGTTTTTCTACAAAATACTAAAATTCTCATAATTTACATGTTAAAATTTACCCATAATATTTGTATTAAACTCACATTTAGTAGGAATTACTTACATTATTGTCACACCTCCTTTTTCTACCCCGCAAGGGATATAAGGGAGTTTTTCCAATTTAAGTGACAATCGAAACGGGATTATTTATATTAAATTCAGAGTCGCCACTTGGGATAATTTATGGTGTCCCAAGTCACCGGTTTAAAATCCCGAATCGAGGAAGTTGACTCTATTCTACAGTCCGCGAAACACAAAAATCCGGATAAAAAATTCTGTTAACCCGGAAAAAAGTATTAAACATTCTCGAGTTCCGTGATTTTAGCGCAGTCGCTTTGATCATACTTGGCTTGATTAAATTATTTAATTACTTATTTTAGGACCTATATACATTTACCTCTTTTAATTAAAAATTATCTTAAAACAGATCACGCGTACGTATACCCATTTGTTTGGCGCATCAAAAATCATATCACGTGTATGTGTCCACAATTAACGCTTTATTATTATTAAGAAAATTTAGTTGAAATTGCACGAACGCATACCCCAATTTTGTTTAATTATGTCACGCGAACGTGTATGCAATCACGATGATATATTGAATCGCGCCTAAAGCAAACTACGAATATTCATTATTCTTCCTAAAGTGCTTTCTACGAAATCAGGACTGCCTAAAGGAATGAATTGTTCTGAAATTTTGTATTCAGCGCCAATAGCTCGACAGAAACCATTAGAGAGAACTGCTAACTCTTTTGACAAAAGTTTTCCACCAGATTGAAACTCCTTTTATATCAGCATGGAGCTAAATAGACAGATTTCCCAAAATAGAACTAGACAGAAGAAAGAACTAGAAATTCATTTAGTCATTTTGGATTTTTCAAACCTCTGTAACCAACAGGATACTACCAAAACAAGTATTAAAGGCTACAAATGCAGTAACACATGTGATGATCATTTCAAACACTTGATTCATGGACAAAACCAATTATCAACATAGCAAGGTAAGCTGATTTTTGCCATATCTTAGAGGCATCACACATGGACACAACTATGTCTATTTAAATGCAGTAAATCATAATTCTCTTATACACACATTGCAACAAGAAAACATTTTTGAGCAAATACAACATTATTGTCCAATTCACTAAAACTCTAGTATTACAATAAAATTTCATTGCAAAGGATATAAGGGTTGTTGTCTAAGTAGATAAAACACAACCTAACATATTACAACTGTCCTAAATGCAATTCAGCCAACCAATGTTCACTCATTCACGTTTACACTTGATTAGGCCAATAGAACGAGCTCACATGACTAAAAGCAGGGAATCAGTTGTTTTAAATTCATCAAGGCGAATCGCATCACTCAATCAACAAAGAAATGAGGCATGAAACATCAGGTAATTTCAAACAGATAAGTTAATCAACTTAAGCGTCACCAAATGGACAGACGTTCTCAATCTAGTGTAAAAATACTGCCCCCTTGATATCAAGACTCACTCGACTATCAAAAGAGGCAGAAACGCAGTAATTGAATCGCAATGTAACAGCCTTTTATAATCCAGCATAGGTATTAGTCTATAATCAATACAAAGAAAACCTCCAATAAACTGATTACCATTAAGATGTTTTAACAAATCAAATCGAAGTCGGCCTTTAACACAACCATTGACTAATTATGTGCTGAATTCTCAAACAGAAACATCACGGCTAACAGCAAAGGCCATTCTGGGTCGACTGCACATTTCCATACAGCTTGATGGTCTCCTGAACCATTAACCAACCCCTGAACCTTATGGCTTATGCTAAGTACAGCAGAATGAGCATGCAAGGGACTTAAATGGATCCTTAAGTCAGTAATACACACACAGTTCGGTACACGACAACAGGGGATAAGGCAAACATCAGTAGATACCAAGTTCTTGCTTTAATGTTCTCATAATTTCAAATGTTAAACAGAGACAGAATTTCGGACAGATTTAAACTGAGTTTAGGATCAAAATGAATCCAAGGTAACAGTTCCAAAACTTAACAGAATAAGGGAGTACAAGTCAACAGTACCCGTAATGAATTCCTGAACTGGGACAGGATCAGCTCATGAGCAAAACTTTCACTTAAAATTCAACAAACTAAAGAAAACTTAACAGAAATACTGCAGGTGCACACTTAAACAAATCCATCTCATATTACGATTCAGACAAGGCTGATTGAAATGGCTGTACACGCCTCAGACATTAAACAGAACTGCAAAGAGGATGAAGAAGAAGAAAAGAGCCACAGTCACATGAATCGACTCAATAACAACTCACAACTTGTGTTAAAATAAAGAGAAAAATCACAAACCTGTTGGTGAAAATTACTTTTAATGGAATTGGCGGAAACAAATGAGTAGAAACTCAACAATGAACTCCAAATCGTGAAGTCACCGCAGAAATCGAACAGACTCGCGAACACACCTTTGACCGGCAAACGAAACTTGCTCTCCGATTAACTCAAAAAAAACCTCAATCGAATTCCATTGTCAAAAAAAATCAAATACATATATCTTGTGTTTCTTTTTGTTTTTGGGGAAATCAGAAAACAAGCCTAAAAAACTAAACTCAAAAAACCGGTTCAAGATAAATCAGATTACCTAAGAAAAAAAACTCCTTTTCGATTTTTCCTCCTAAAACGAATCCCCTCACCTCTGAAGAATCTCCCCTTTTCCGAATCAAATCCTCTTTTTTATAGACACATTCTGAAAAGATAGAGGGATAGGATTAACCTTAAATCAATCCTAAGGCTCCTATCTGTCCAGCACATGCCTTCTAGAGAGCTCGACGCGTGATTTTGGTTAGTACGAAGCGAGTGAAAGAGGGATGCGAGTATTGAGAATATTCCTTCTGTCAGAGGCCGTTAGGATTGGTGACGTGGAAGAAAGGATAGAGACGAGATGACCATGTGCGGGTTTAGAAGTGAACTCGCCTGAAACTCAGACGAGTTTTGGCGATTTTTGAGCGAGGCAGAGACGAAGACGGGGGGTGGGCGTCGTTTGGGTGTTGAGGGGATTAGGTCTAGGGTTTCTTTGGGCACTATAAGTGAGCTTATATATTTGGGTAATGGGGCGGGTCGATCTGAGGGGTTAAAGGGCCAAATCCGTTTTTTTTTTTTTCGGCTGGGTAAGGAGATGGCTAGTTTAAGTGAAGAGTGGGTATTGAAAGATTTGGGCTCACATTACATGACCCAATTTCGAGTTTTGTTCAAAGTTCCCCCTTTTTTATTTATTTTTCTCTTTCTTGATTTTTAACTACTAAATTTAATTAAAAATACTAGACTAAAATTTAATTTATAAAATCATATTATTTATATAAAACATAAAATTATTAATTAACTCAAAGCTAATGCAAAATAATTACTAATTTGAGACTAAAAGCTAAAAATATAAAAATAGCCAATATTTTTTGATTTTTTGTCTATTAATGCAATTAACTAACAACTTAAACCTAAAAATGCAAATATCAACCTAAAAGTGCAATGCATGAAATTTGAACATTTTAGGGTATTTCTCATGATTTTTGAAATATTAAATATGCACCAAAATGTAACTAGATGCAAACAATTACCGAACAATTACTATAAATTCCTAAAATAATAAACACTCAAAAGAAAAATCCATTTGTGACTTTTGTAGGAATATTATTATTCGGGCAAAAATCACGTGCTCACAATTATGACGTTAGCTGAAAAAAACCCCTCTAAGAGCTCCAAAATCGGTCAAGGGAAATGAAAATGAGAGACAATGGCCTAAGTCCCGTTTTTAATAAAGACACTTCCCAAATTTTCCTTCTTCGCGATTGCGACAATAGACTCGCGATCGCGAAGGCAGAGCGATCAAGGCGCTCAAAATTGCACATCATGAACGTGATACAAGCCTCGCGAACGCGAAGGCTTGCCTAGCCTGCCCTACGCAAACGTGAGGGCCTCTTCCTGAACGCAAAGACCAATAGCCTGCGCTCTCCCTATCTCGCCTTACCCTTCGCTAACGCGGACCATCTCACGCGAACGCGAAGACCAATGGCCCAGAGCTTCACGATCGCGAGCTCCTTACGCAAACGCGAAGAACAAATTTTTCGTAGCCCAATTTCCTTCATCACGAACGCAAGGCCTTCTCCGCGTTCGCGAAGAAGGAAACCAGAACAACAGATAGCAGAATTTTAAAATCAACTTCGGGTGGTTTGAAACTCACCCGAGCCACTTGGGACCCCATCCAACTACACCAACAAGTCTATAAAAAATACGGACCTGATAGAACCTTCGGAATACGTAAAACAACATCGAAACTAAGAATCACACCCCAAAACCAAATTGATCAACTTATGAACTTCAAACTTCTTCAACTAGTTACGAACGCGTCGAATCATACTTAGGAAACTCGGAATAACACCAAATTTTTCGCACAAGTCATAAATCACCATATGGACTTATTCCCAGGCTCAAAATCCGAACGGATCTCGATAACACAAAAGTCTATGCCAAAACAAATTTAAAGAACTAGAAAACCTTCAATGTGCCAACTTTCAACATTAAGTGCTGAAACGCTCCCGGATCACCCGAAACCCGATCTGAACACACGCCAAGTCAAAAATCATGATACGAACCTATTGGAACCATCAAACCCCATTTCCAAGGTCGTTTACTATAAATGTTGACGCAAGTCAAACTTGACCATCTTAGGCCACTATTAAGGAACTAAGTGTTCTGATTTAAACCGGAATACTTCCAAACCTAAACCAACCATCTTCGCAAGTCATGAAATAGTAAAAGCATATACGGGGAGTCTTAATTTGGGGAACGAGGATCTACAAAGCAAAAAGACCGGTTGGTTCGTTACATTCTCCACCTCTAAAACAAACGTTCGCCCTCGAACAGGTCTAGAATTATACCCGGAGTGCTGAATAAGTGCGAATATCTGCTCTGCATGTCCTCCTCGGTCTCCCAAGTTGATTCCTCGACTAGTTGACCCCTCCACTGGACCTTTACCGTAGAAATCTTCTTAGACCTGAACTGGCGAACCTGCCTGTCAACAATGGCAATTGGCTCCTCTTCATAACCCAAATTCTCATCTAGCTGAACCGTGTTGTAATCTAACACATGTGACCTGTCGACATGGTACTTCCAGAGCATAGACACATGGAAAACCATATGAACTCCCGATAAACAAGGAGGCAAAGCAAGCTCATAAGAAACCTCCCCAACTCTCCTCAACACCTCAAATGGGCCAATAAACCTCAAACTCAGCTTACCTTCTTTCCGAACCTCATGATACTCTTCATCGGCGAGACTTTCAAGAGAACCTTCTTGCCCACTAAATGATAAATCACGTGCTTTTTGATCCACATAATTCTTCTGTCTGTATGCAGTGCGAAGTCGCTCATAAATTAACTTTACCTTCTCCAAGGCATCCTTCACTAAATCGGTGCCATATAGCCTAGCCTTGTCGGGCTCAAACTGTCCGATTGGCGAACGACATCGCAGACCATAGAGGGCCTCAAATGGAGCCATCTCGATGCTGGACTGATAAATGCTGTTATAATCACACTCAGCCAAAAGCAAGAATCGATGCCACTACCCTCCAAAGTCAATCACACACGCTCTGAGCATATTCTATAGAATCTGAACTGTCCGCTCCGACTGCCCGTCGGTCTACGGATGAAATGCTATTCTAAGCTCCACCCGGGTGCCCAACTCGCTCTGTACTGCTCTCCAGAAATGTGAAGTGAACTGAGGGCCTTTATCTGATATGATGGAAACAAGCACACCATGCAACCGGACAATCTCCTGAATATAAACCTGGGCCAATCTATCTGAGGAGTACGTAGTCACAACCGGAATCATGTACCCAACTCTTGAGAGCATGGACTATTGCACCCAACTCCAATTCATGTACGAGGTAATTCTTCTCGTGGGGCTTCAACTGACGTGAAACATATGCAATAACTCACCCCTCCAAGTTCAAGAACTTGCTCTACTCAATCCTATATGCAATCGAGAATTCCCTCTTTCGAGTTCAATTATAGATTCGTAGATAGTATTCAATTGGTGATCAAGCAATTAAATAATTAAGCGCAGGATTGAAGAAATAAACCACTCTGATAAACTAAGAAATCAAAATCAATATTCGAATAACAATAGTCATGAAAGAACCACAATCCTAGAATGTGAAGTTTAGCTCCACATAGACATGGTACCCAAACAACAAATCATGGAACAGAATATAAAAATTACAAAGTTTTGTGGAAGAAAAGATGAACCCCGACCTCGACGGCAGCTCTAAGCTCTCCCTAGGTCAAAAGTTTGTCAAAAGTTCTTAACATTTTTACATGTATTTATACCAAGTAGGATCGGGCCCAGACGAAAATACATTTTTTTGCGTGAACTAGGATAATAACTCTATAAAAATTACACAGGCGCCGCATGGGACGACACACCATGCGGGGCATTAGTGGGGAAGTTCAGAGAGTTGATTTCTGACAGACTACAGGAATTTGCACAGGCTGGGCGCCGCGGCAGTTGGGAATTTGAGAAAATGTAAAACATGAAAGTTGTATCCCTTTTAAATAGCTTTCCAACGATATATTGTGGAGCCCAAACAAATTTCTGAGTGAAAAGTTATGTGCATTTTACTAGACAATGCGCAGTATGCCTGCTCGATTCTTCGCTTCGTTCTTCAATTGCACTATCATCCGTTGATCCCCGAACACGATCCCAACTTAATCCTTGGGCTTTTACTCAGACTTCAAAGCTCCAGAATAGCTTGAATTCATTCCATAACATCTACATAGATCGGAACCACACCTACAAGGTATAAAACACACAATTATTACAAAATACTAGCGATTAAAGCTCAAACTCATTGAAAGTACAGTAAATTAGAATGTAATAAGCGACTAAAATACATAATTATACCCTATCATCACCTAACCACTCTGCTCCTAAGAAAATCAAGAAAAGACAAAGCTGTTTCGTTATTTCGTTCCATCAAATTAAGATCTCGCGATGACCCTACAAATGGAAAATTTGGCTTTAATTAGCTAGAGACTTTGTATTACTTGTCGTTGTATAACTAGTATCTTACATTTGGACTATTGGGGCACTCTACCTCCACCTTAAATTCCATAATCCATGCTAAAGTACACAAATACTGATTGGACGGCTATAAACGCAATAGGTCTTAGTAGTTTTTTCTACATCTATTATACTGCGAATTGGAATTAGTCGAATCTCTCGATAGATACTACTCGCTTTGGTCCAAAATAAATGATTTTTTAGCTAATTTCATACAGATTAAGAAATCTACATTTTAACATTAATTAGCAATGAAATTGATCATATTAACCACACAAATACTCCTAACACATATTCCAACACTATTTACTCCAAGGGCAATGTAGGAAAAAAAATAATTAATTCATTCTTGAAATCTGAAAAAATCACTTATTTTGGACCACAAAAATGGCCAAAAAATCACTTATTTTGGAGCGAAGGGAGTACCAAATATCAATAGGAAATCAAAAAAGGAAAAAAATATCAGGCAATAAATCGACGGAAGTCAACCAATTAATTAAGATTAAATCATTAAAATGGTCACCAAGGTTTGCATGTGGAGTAGTCCTCCGATCTATACGCATTTCATTCTTATCGTGATCACGTTTTAAGGATATGATATTGTAAATTAAGAACCATTGTACTTAACTTGTTATAATTTTCAATTTTACCCATCAAATCTGCTAAAAACTTTTGGGAAAGGACTAAGATGAGGCAGAGTGTAGCTAAAAGTTGGCGAGGCTAATTAATTTTCATTAAATTTTGTTGATTCCACTAGATAAAAGTGTAGAATTAGTAGATAGAAAAAAGAAATTTCACTAACAAGAAATCCGAATTGCTAACGTTTTATAATAAAAGATATTCGGAATATGAATAGGATCCTTTCATGCGAATTTGGATTAATAATCAATATATTTTAAATACTGAATGGTTTTAAAAATGAAATATGGAGGTCGGAAAGAACAGTCTTTCTTTCCGTTGTATAATACTTCAACTAATTTATACCCCTAACAAAAAATGAAGTATACTACTATTCCCAGACCAACATGTTCATCGAATTGTATGCTTTACACAGCTATAGACATTGCAAATTCCTTAGCTTGAATTATGATAAAAATCAATGCAAGAATCCTCCTCTGGACACATTTCCTCTGGAGGCCCTAGAGAGTCCACCACATCTTCCGTACTCCACCCCGCACGTAATAACCTCTTTGACAATAACCTCACGTGCGATTCCACCCCTTTCTTGTCGACAAATAAGCCGGCGTCACTGCGTCTCCTCCGGCCATCGGAGCCGCCTTCTCCGCCGCTGTCCACCATCATCATCTCTCTAACGTCCTTTTCCTTCCACCCCGCTTCCGTCAACCTCAAAAACACATCCTCTAAATACCCTTCAAGATCCTCACTCCACCACCGCCGGTGCTTTCCACCGCCACGCGCCGCCGCCATCTCCCTCATATCCGTCCAAAACTCAATCTTCCTCGCCTCCGTCGCCGCCCATGCCGGCGCATTCAGCAAATTAGACAAACTTGGTCTCCTCAAAATCATCCCATTGCTCTTAAACTCCACTTGCTGAAAAAAACCGGATATATCAAAACTCCATAATTTAACCTCCCCATCATGCACGTAAAACACAGGATTCCCAGCCAAACACGGCGTACACGGTATATAAAAATGCTGATAAATGGGAACAAGAACAGGGGCAGCTTTTTTCAAGAACTCTTTTGCTATATCCACAGCTTGATCATTATCAACTGGCCTATCACCCCAAGAATCAATCCAAAAATTCCTTTTCTTCACTTCTTTACACAAACTCAAGATCGGGAGATTTTTCAGGATTTCTAGTTGTTGTTGTGACGAGGATCGCCAGTTGGGAAATCCAAAACCAGTGGGGAGACCTTCTTGAAGGATGGAACGGAGATCAGGAGGGAAAATGAAGTTGAAAGTGGATTCGATGGAGGAGAATTCAACGTCGGAAAGTCCTTTCTCGACGATTATGTTGGAAGATTTGAGGTGTTGTACGACATTTTTGGCGTAAGCTGCGTATGAAAAGCAAACTCTTGTTGGTTTAATTGGGTTGCAGATTGAAGTTGTGATGGGGCTTAAGGTTTCTGCAACTGTTGCTGTCATTGCTTATGGGGAAAACAGATCATGAACTAATGGAAGTGTTCTTAGGCTGGGAAATTATAAGGGGTTTGATCCGACGAAAATGAAAGAGAAAGTGAGAGATAAAGTTGGGAAGAAGTTAGAGTAAATAGTGGAGAATCAGGAGGGTTTGGGGGTGGGGGTCGTGTTTGACAATTATTCTGCAAAAAAGAACCAAACTTATCTGTACTTAGGGTCGTTTGGTTTGTCATATTAACAGAAATAATCCCAACAAAAAATATAATTATGTACATAAATTATGTACGATATTTGATTTTCTTGTATAGTATAACAAAAAATAATCGTCGTGTAATTTAATGTATAGTATTTGCTTGGCCTTATTAAATACCATATTACTAATAGTTGCATAAGTTAATTATTTATAAATTTGTATATTATTTTATGTGACATAAAAAGTAAAACAAAAATAATTGTAGTTGCAATATATGGATAACTGTAACCAATGGAAAAAATAAAACCTTTAAAGTAATCTATGTCTAACATAATAATATTTACATATTATTTCCCGCATAAGTGATCGTATATTATAGTTCTTGCATAACTTCTCTGTGAATAAAATGCCGTCTAAATATATAACAACTACTAATATTTTTAAATTTTTACCAATTAACCTGACTAAGCGATACAATTTTATAATTAATGACTCTTATCAGAAAACATTTGATTTTAATACTATCTTATCATATAGTAGTCCCTCTGTTCCAGTTTATGTGAACTTATTTTCTTTTTGGTCCGTTCCAAAAAGAATGAACCCTTTCTAAATTTGCTAACAATTTAGCTTAAACTTACAACTCTACCCTTAATGAGAAGCTTTTATAACCACAAAAATACTCTGGGCCCCATTTGGACTTGTTTAGGACCACAAATTTTAAAAATCTTCATTTTTTCTTAAACTCCGTGCCCAGTCAAACAGGTTCACATAAATTGGAACGAATGGAGTATTAATTTCTCGGATGATGAGGAGGGGGGAAGAAGTCATTGATGAGTGATGAGTGATGACTGATGAGGAAATATTGGGCGTTTGATTTTGACCGAAGGATATATAGACGAAGAGAAAATGGCCCGTGACACTTTGTTGTTACGTGAAATCTTGTTCATTAACACTGAATAAGTTGCTCTATAAGAAGTTTGGGGAATCGGATCTTGAAATCTGGATGGATTACGGGAATCGGTCGAAATTTGTGGTCTCATTCTCATGCAATCTTATCATCTATATTCAAAATTCATCCGTATAAATATTACTATTAATAATTATTTCTTCATTTTTAAAATTTGAACCGAAAATCTCAGTTAAAGATAAAAGAATCTTATTTATATTTAATATTACCACACTTTTTCTGGTATCAAAATTTTCACTTGTCATGATATCATGTCATTTTCTATCTTTTTGTTGTTTTCAATATTTTCTAACACCAAAGACCTTGAAGACGGCAACAACCCACCCACCCCAAAAAATTGATAACAAAAGAAGGAAGTTAGAGATTTTAGAAGAGGCCTCATTTGTTTCTTTTAAGATTAAGACGTCTGAATCTGAATACACATCTGAATAATCAGATGTGTATCAAGATTAAGACATCTGAATCTGAACATATTAAGATGTTTATTAAGATCTGAATACTAAATAATTAAGACTGTTTGATGTTTAACATCTGAATATATAAAATTTATCTTTATTTGAAAATTAATAAACATAAAATTTAAATGAATTACTAACTAATCTCATATTCTATCAATAAAATATATAGTTTTTAAAAATATGATAGTTGTTGGTGATGATGGCTAACGGGCGAATCCCGACTAGAGGCGGTGGTTGGTGATAGTTTGGTTAATGATGGTGGTTCATGCTAGTAGCTAGTAGTGATTGGTAGACGTGGCGATTATGATTGAGTATGGTGGTGGTGGGTAGTGATAGTTAATAATGGCGGGTAGTGGTAGTAGTTGTGACGGAGGAAGGTGGTGGGTGGGTGGTAGTAGGTTATAATTATGGGCAGTGCCGGCTGTGGTTGATGGAGATGGGGTGGTCAGTTGTGGTAGTTGAGTGGATGAGTGTTGATTGTGGGTGAGAATGATGATGGTCGGAGTGGTGGGGATAGTGGATGGTTACGGTCGATAATGGTGGCGGCTATGATTGAGGATGATGATGGCGTGGTGATGGTAGAGGTGGTGGTGGGGGGGAGGGGGTGGTGGTTGAGTATGGTGGTGGCGGCGGCATGGTGGTAGTTGATAATGATAGGCGGTGGCGGCAGTAAATAATGAATAAATGATAGCATCTTAATGAAATTAAGTCTCTGTTATAGATCTCAATCATACAGATCTATTCAGACCAATTAAGTGGTTGTGAAGTGAAAAAAAATAAACACACTTAATAATTAAGATCTGAATAATTAAGATTGAGACTTTAAAAACAAACACACTTAATATTTGAGATCTGAATGATTAGGATTCAGACCCCCATTAAGTGCAAACAAATGAGGCCTAATAGAGGGAGTCGGAGAAACAAGTGTAAATGGTTTTGTTTGTATAGATAATTTTATCTATGAATAAATTGAAGTATTATTTCCTGTATTGGAGGTAACAAAGAGCTACATGTGGAATATTAGACTACTGACATGGCATAACGCGTGGAACAATAATATAGCGATACGTGGTAGTCTTATTTGGTAGAAAAAGAAAAGGCACGAGAAGAAATACGCACGAGACAGTACCGGGCCTAACAGCTAGCAAGGAATGAATAAATAGCAAAAAGAAGAAAAGATACATGGACCGGAAGGAAATAAAGAAGGGGAATCTGAACAAATATAAGGCATTTATAGCATTAGATGGGTAAGTTATAAGAATCCAAAATAATGGGCAATCTATATCATCAATGCCCATAATTAGCCCAAATTATGGGAAAAACCGTTACTATTATATATTCCTATATAAGGGCACAAAACACTATTTGTAATGACACATCTGAGACACTATTGAAATATACACTTTAGTTTTCTGCTTTCTCGGAATTCTCCACTTTGACCTTGCAATCAATTATTTCCTTATTTATTCTTGTTATTTTCCTTTGATATCATTGAGAAAGTAAAGTTAAACTTGGTTATCAGTAACCCGTTTTCTTCTAAAATTAGACTTTGACGAGAGATATATTTTTGGTTAAACAAATTGGTTCCGTTACGGGAATCTAATAATCTTTTCACTTTTCAAATTACAATCATGTCAACTGCCAATGACAACAACCAACTGAATCAATAAAACCAACAGGAGGGAGGAACTCCAATCCCTTCACCTCAAAATTCTCCTCGACAATCCCGGGAGGGGACACCTCAAAGATCAACATCACACACGAATGATCAACAAGGGACGAGCAAACTGCCGAGGACGCATTAAAACAACTAATCGCGAAACACGTCAACAATGCTCTTCAGGCTTTTGTCAGTGGATTGCAAACTGTGCCACCAACTACACCTCCAAACAACACTGCAACCATAGAAAACCCACACTCGGGACTTGCTAATTTGGGAAGCGGAGGAACCCCCAGCGGATCTCGCGACTGAAGGTCAGGTACCCCAAATAATTTTGATTTACAAAATTTAGTACTAACTTTGTAGAAGCAGCTCAAGGAGCAGAATGATCGCATAGAACAAATACCTAGTGTACCACCCGTGATTAAAGGAGTGGATATTGACAAATATTCACAACAGCCCTGGAAGCAAAGTGCAGTTCCCTTGACGATTCCAAAGAAGTTTAAAATGCCGATATTTCAAAGTATGATGGAATAACCGACCCACGAGATCATGTAACTACGTTTACAACTGGCGTGAAAGGCAATGATTTAACCAAGCAAGAAATTGAGTCAGTGCTGGTCAAAAAATTTGGCAAAACACTCACGAAAGGAGCATTAACATGGTATTCCAATTACATTCTCTTCGAACCAGAGCGAGAAGACCAGTGGTAATCAGAATTGGGTAACAATCAACACGATCAAGGGAAGCAGCCATGGAAGAAACTTGACTCTTTATGGATTCACTATCAGTCATAAAGGATAGCTCTTGAGGAACAATTTCATCAACAGTGGGTTCACGTAGAGCTTCAGTTGAATCTTTATCTTTAGAAGAGGATCTTGGGTTGCAGAAGCTCTAGGTCTAGAAGAAGATGGATTGGCAGCACTTTTTCTAGAGGGGGAACCACGGGTAGAAATAGAACCGAGGCTGCACAATCTACCACCTCTTCTACTTCTAGTAGGTACATTGGAGGAAGCAAATTCATGGACAATGATGACTTTGCGAGGATCAGGGGAAGCCATGATTAACCAAAGAAACACAAGGAAAAGATACAGAAAGAAATAAGACAAGAAGATGAAGAAGGAAAGGCTTTAGAAAATCGGAAAAAAAGGGGTGAAGTATTTATAAGAAGACACGCCTATTGAGGTCATTATGAAGCGTCATAATGGAACCGTCACTTCGTGAATGATACGGTTGCAAGAAAACTCTAAAACACGCTGAAGATCAAAAGGACGAATTGATAAAATCCACATGGCATGATCATTAGATGAAAAGTGATGAACGTCACATCAGTTCAGAAAAGGGAATGATCATATTCGAAAACGGCAGAGAGAATTCCCGCCATAAAAAAAATTGTCCACTTCCCTGAATATTCAATAGAAAATATTCAAGAAAGTGGGGGGACTATATGTATTGGTGGTATATAGAGTTACACGCGAAATGTTAGACTGTTGACATGGCATAACGCTTGGAACAATAATATAGCAACACGTGGTAGTCTTATTTGGTACCAAAAGAAAAGGCACGGGAAGAAATACCCACGAGACAGTACCGAGCCTAACAGCTGGCGAGAATTGAATAAATAGCAAAAAGAAGGAAAGATACATGGACCGGAAGAAAATAAAGAAGGAAAATCTGAACAGATATAAGGCATTTATAGCATTAGATGCGTCAGTTATAAGAATTCAAAATAATGGGCAATCAATATCATTAATGCCCATAATTAGCCCAAATTATAGGGTAGTTACTATTTTATATTCCTATATAAGGGCACAAAATACTATTTGTAAGGACACATCTGAGACACTATTGAAATATACACTTTACTTTTTTGCTTTCTCGAAATTCTCTGCTTTGATCTTGTAATCAATTATTTCCTTATTTATTCTTGTTATTTTCCTTTGATACCATTGAGAAAGTGAAGCTAAACTAGGTTATCAGTAACCCGTTTTCTTCTAAAATTAGACTATGACCGAAAGATATATTTTTAGTTAAACAGTTACAAGTATAATATTAGTGGCCCCAGTCAATCTTAAAATATATAAAAGCAATTTTCTTTCGATTCCTCAAGTCCAGGATAGATTATGTTCCTATATTATATTACCAATATGCTGAATTTGGACAATTCTGAGATCTAGCAAATATCTAATTATTTAGTAAGTCAATTAGAAGCAGAGTTGGATGGAATCTAGCCAATGTACAAGTATGGTGTTCAAAATGAGATGAAACAAAAAGCAATGGATGCTTACTATCTTAATTTAATTTGTTTATTGAATGTATCCTAAAGTTAGTATGCAAATGCAACAAAATATATTTACTTGTACTGGGTGTTTGCACTAAATTGTAAATTTATCATGATTAAGTGATAAAATAAGATGAAAATATATACTCCTAATTAACTATATTGAGTAAAATTTTTTATCTAAAATTACATATTATTCATTTATTAAGTAGTTTAATATAAAAACCTAATAAGATTGTATGAAAAAATTTCTTTTCCGAATACAATCATATCAGCTCGTCATCGTTTTGTTTTTTGCCCAATTAATCTTTTAAGGACCGCAATTTTCTCACGATGTCACATATACTTCAACATCGCTCAATTTCAATGAAGCCTAGAGGAAATTGATTGATTGTTTAAATAATATTGTTCCTCAAAAAAATAAAATAAAGGTTTCCCGAAACTAGCAAATGTTGTCTTTGGTTTGTCAAGAGAACTAAAACCAAGCCAAACTTAATTTCCATAATATCCCATCAACTTAATATTACCACTTGATCCTCCTAATATTATGTCAAGTTTTTATATAATTTCTTTCATCTTAGATCACATTAGTTTTTCAAAATGTAGACTTATTATTTTCTTTTTCTTTTTTATATGTTATTACAGTACAAATTTATGCGTTATCATTAATGCATGTTTATTCTGGGATATTGTTATAGTGTAGACTGTAAGTTATTTTCCTACGTGTATGTGGCCCAATAAGTTTTAGGTCCATAATTAATATTTAATTAACGAGCAAATCTCATCCGTCCGATCGGTTACTTGATGGACGTATCGGATTAAATAAGAACCTCTATAAATTGGTCCTCTCCCCACCCATTAGGGTTACCGCATTTTATTTTCTTTCTTCCATCACTAAAGGCGGCGGTAACGAAAGCTAGGGCAAGGGGCGAGAAACCAATTACCGATTAACGCTTCCACTTCAGGTATGTTTTCTATGATGATTATATGTAAGATTATCATGTTCAAGATCCTGGTATGAATTAAAGTTTATGTTTACATGTGGTATCATGAGCCTGGATATTTGAACTGATAATTTTCGTGAAAGAAAGACTAGATTAATTATTGTATATGTAGAACAGTTCCGACAGAATTGTCGAATTGCTTCAAAATCGCCGTTACAATCTATACCACTTTCGAATCAGATCATGAAATCCCATTATGAATAGTGAGTAACTTAGGGCCTAGAATGTTCATAGAACTTTGAAAACGGCACCAACAGGTTTATGCTTAGCCAATTTGGAATCTCACATTAGGATTTCACATGAAATCATAAAGGATAAAATAATTTTGTATCCTTAAGCCCACTGTATGCTTCCACACACGGGAAACTAATTTTATCGTTGAAGATTTGTGTATTTAATTATTATGCTATTTTCCTATACTGGATGGACCAAAGCTTCTTTAAGAAACATGAACTTAGGCTACAGTTATTACATTAATAGTCCGGTCTATTATATTATTTTAGATATTTATTTCTTGGGCCATAAAATAATATGTTGTGGGCGATTAACTGATAAAATCACTTATTATTTATTTTATATATGAGATTAATGTGTATATAGTTTGTTAGTCACCAAAGTGGCCAAACTAGTTTGTTTATGAAAATACGCATACATAAAATTATAGTTTATCCATGAAATTAATGAAATGCCTATAATTAGAAGTTAGTATATATATTAATTTTCGCTATTGCTAGAACTTAAGGATTTACCCAAAGGTGAATCAATTATTCTTTGAATAGTGAATATGATGAGGTAAATTAATATTCTTAGCCAGATATATATTGTCTGTCCAAAGATGGCATACATATTTGGTTAAAAATATTTAATTACTTATTAAAGACTAAATGGCATTTAAATTATGATAGTGTGTCGTAGTATTTACCCAAAGGAGAATTGCGATATGCTTTAACTGTTTTGTTGAATCCATATTGATTTGTGAGCATGTATTATCTATTTTGCAGCTATTCCTTTTCATTCGCTTGCTTCGTCTGTTACTGTGTTCAACAGATTGAACTTCTCTGAATGGCGTGAACAAGTCCAGTTCCACTTAGGTGTAATGGATCTTGACTTGGCTCTGCTGAATGATAAGCCCGCTGCCATTACTGATTCGAGCAGTGCGGATGAGAAGTCTTTCCATAAAGCATGGGAACGCTCTAACAGGCTAAGCCTTATGTTTATGCGAATGAATATTGCCAACAACATTAAGAGTACTATTCCATAAACAGAAAGTGCCAGGAAATACCTGAAGTTTGTGGAAGAACGTTTTCGTTATGCAGATAAGTCTCTCGCTGGTACACTAATGGCTGAACTCATGACCATGAAGTTTGATGGGTTTCGTAGTATGCAAAACCATATCATCGAGATGACTAACATTGCAGCAAGACTTCAGACCTTGGGGATGAAAGTGGATGACTTCTTCTTGGTTCAGTTTATTCTGAACTCGTTACCTCCTGAGTATGGACCTTTTCAAATTAACTATAACATTATTAAGGATAAGTGGAATGTTAGTGAATTGTCCAGTATGCTTACTCAGGAGGAGTCAATACTTAAGAAACAAGGAAGTCATTCAATTAACCTCATGGGTCAAGGAGCTGGTAAAGGACTTAAAGTGAAGGCCAGCAAGTTCAAGAAGAAGAAAGCATCTGCTAAAGCTCAACAGGATGCTAACAAGGAACATAAGGCAGATACGTGTCGTTTCTGTAATAAGGAAGGACACTATCAGAAAGATTGCCTGAAACGTAAAGCTTGGTTCGAAAAGAAAGGTACAATTAGTGCTTTTGTATGTTTCGAATCAAATTTAGTAGAAGTTCCTAATAATACTTGGTGGCTTGATTCTGGTGCAACTGCTCATGTATCTACTACGTTGCAGGGATTCCTTACGATCCAAACTACAAATCCAAATAAGGATTTTTTGTTCATGGGAAATCGTATGAAGGCTCCAATTGAAGGCATAGGGACTTATCGTTTGATCATGGTGACTGGATGTCACCTTGATCTATTACAGACTCTTTATGTACCTTCAGTTTCTAGGAATTTGATTTCTCTTTCAAGACTTGATTTTCTGGATTTGATTTAAAGTTTGAAAATGGATGTTTCAATTTATATAAGAATGCTAATTTTTATGGTTCTAGTTTTCTTAGTGATGGTTTATATAAATTGAAACTCGATATCGGTTTTTCTGAATCCCTTCTTACTGTTCAACATAATGTTGGAATTAAACGTAGTTCACTAGATGAAAGTTTTGCTTACTTGTGGCATAGACGTTTGGGTCATATATCCAAAGAAATGTTAGAAAGATTAGTAAAGAATGAGATTCTTCCGAATCTAAATTTTACTGATCTTACTATATGTTTGGATTGCATTAAGGGAAAGCAAACCAAGCATAGTAAGAAAGGTGCCACAAGAAGCACCCAGCTTCTTGAAATTATACACACCGATATTTGTGGACCCTTTGATGTTCCATCTTTTGGTGGAGAGAAATATTTTATCACTTTTATCGATGATTTTTCACGTTATGGATACATCTATTTGTTGAAAGAAAAATCTCAAGCAGCAGATGCTCTCAAGGTGTTTGTTAATGAGGTTGAAAGGCAATTAGATAAAAAGGTGAAAATCATTAGGTCAGATAGAGGTGGTGAATATTATGAAAAATATAATGAGTCAGGACAATGTCCAGGTCCATTTGCAAAGTTTCTCGAGGAACGTGGCATATGTGCACAGTATACTATGCCAGGAACACCTCAACAAAATGGTGTTGCAGAAAGGCGTAATCGAACACTTATGGACATGGTTAGGAGCATGATACGTAATTCCTCATTACCCAAATCATTGTGGATGTATGCTCTTAAAACCGCTGTATATTTATTAAATAGGGTTCCTAGTAAGGCAGTTCCAAAGACCCCTTTTGAACTGTGGACAGGAAGGAAACCTAGTTTAAGTCGCTTATTACAATCGAATTTACTGCACTTTAATTGAGTTTGCGCTTTAATCGCTAGTGTTTTGCACTAATTGTGTGTTTTATGCCTTGTAGGTGTGATTCCGAGCTATATAGATGTTATGGAATGAATTTAAGTGATTTGAAGCTTTGAAGTCTGAGTAAAAGCTCAAGGAATTAAGCCGGGATCGTGTTCGGGGGTCAAATTTGATAATTAAGTACGAACGAAGACTTGAGGAGGCATATTGCTCACTGTCTAGTAAAATAGACATAACTTTTGGCTCAGAACTCCATTTGGGCTCCACAATATATGGTTGGAAAGGTAACTCAAAGGCTACAACTTTCATGTTTTACGTTTTTCCAAATTCCAAACGGAACAGGGTGAAAAACCGCGGTTTTGCCGCGACCGCGGCAGAACCGCGGTGGAAGGTAGTTTCTGAAGAATGAAGAATCCGCGAGGGCGTTTGGCCGCGGTTCCACCGCGATCGCGGTGAAACCGCGGTGGGAAGCGTAAATTTCAGGGGCTAAAGTGTAAAACATGAGATTTTAAGTCCTAAACCCTATATAAAACAAAGGAGGCCGGCCTAGAACAAGAGGAGGACATATTTTGGACACAAATTAGACCTAAGGAGGCGGAGAGACACTACTTTAGGGTTAGACAACACCCTTGGAGGCAAGAACACATTGGGAGCAAGGCGGAGAATTCTTCTACGAGTTTTTCCTTCCTCTTCCTATTTTTCATTGTTGGTTATGACTTTTAGTATTGTAGTTTTACATACTATTATGAATAGCTAATTTGTTATCTAGAGTTTTGATAGAACCTTTTGTAGGNATATAATGAGTCAGGACAATGTCCAGGTCCATTTGCAAAGTTTCTCGAGGAACGTGGCATATGTGCACAGTATACTATGCCAGGCACACCTCAACAAAATGGTGTTGCAGAAAGGCGTAATCGAACACTTATGGACATGGTTAGGAGCATGATAAGTAATTCCTCATTACCCAAATCATTGTGGATGTATGCTCTTAAAACCGCTGTATATTTATTAAACAGGGTTCCTAGTAAGGCAGTTCCAAAGACCCCTTTTGAACTGTGGACAGAAAGGAAACCTAGTTTAAGGCACCTGCATGTTTGGGGTTGCCCAGCGGAAGCTAGAGTTTATAATCCACAAGAAAAAAAATTAGATTCTCGAACAGTAAGTGATTACTTTATTGGTTACCCAGAGAAATCTAAAGGGTATGTGTTTTACTGTCCAAACCATAGTTCGAGAATTGTTGAAACCGGTAATGCAAGATTCATTGAGAATGGTGAAGTTAGTGGGAGTGTTGAAAAGCAAAGTGTGGAAAATAAAGAGGTGAGGGTCAATATTTTATTACCCAAAAATGTGCCTACTTCCACACAAATACCAAATATTGTTCCAGTTGTTGAAGAACACTTTGACAATACCGAGCAACATTTGGATGAAATACTTCACGAAGAAACTAACTCACAAATATCTGACACAAATGAACCACAAGAAATGCCATTAAGAAAATCTCAAAGAGTTAGAAAATGGGCTATTTCGGATGATTACGTGGTTTATTTGCAAGAGTCAGATTTTGACATTGGTCTTAATAAGGATCCGGTTTCACTTTCACAAGCCATAGAAAGTAATGAGTCTGACAAATGTTGGATTGATGCCATGAAGGAAGAGTTAAAATCCATGGAATACAATAAAGTCTGGGATCTTGTTGAATTGCCAGAAAGTTCTAAAAGAATCGGGTGTAGGTGGGTCTTTAAGACAAAACGCGATTCAAATGGCAATATTGAGAGATACAAAGCCATACTTGTTGCCAAGGGTTATACTCAGAAAGGAGGCACTTATTATAAAGAGACCTTTTCACCGGTTTCAAAGAAAGACTCGTTAAGAATTATTATGGCTTTGGTGGCTCATTATGATTTAGAGTTACACCAAATGGATGTGAAAACTGCCTTTCTTAATGAGATCTCGAGGAGGAAGTGTATATGGACCAACCAGAGGGTTTCGAAACTAAAGGAAAAGGTCAAATGGTGTGTAAACTGAAGAAGTCAATATATGGACTTAAACAAGCCTCACGACAATGGTATATAAAGTTTAATGATACCATAACATCTTTTGTATTTGTGAAAAATACCGTTGATCGGTGTATATACCAAAAGATCAGTGGGAGCAAGTTTATATTTTTAGTCCTATATGTTGATGATATTCTACTTGCTGCTAATGATTTAGGCATATTGCGTGAGACTAAAGATTTTCTCTCTAAGAATTTTGAAATAAAAGATATGGGTGAGGCATCCTATGTGATAGGAATAGAAATATTCCGTGATAGATCACAAGGATTATTGGAATTGTCTCAGAAAGGCTATATCGAAAGAGCTCTAGAGAGATTTAATATGAACAATTGTTCAGCAGGAATTGTTCCAATTCAAAAAGGGGACAAATTTAGTCTCATGCAATGCCTTAAGAATGATGTAGAACGAAAAGAAATGGAATCAATTCATTACTCTTCTATTGTTGGTAGTCTGATGTATGCTCAGACTTGCACAAGACCGGATATTAGTTTTGCTGTCGGAATGTTGGGAAGTTATCAGAGTAATTCAGGAATTGATCATTGGAAAGCTGCAAAGAAAGTTTTGAGGTACCTGAAAGGAACGAAAGATTACATGCTCATGTATAGGAGATCCAAGCATTTGGAAGTTGTTGGATACGCGGATTCAGATTTTGCTGGATGTATTGACACTAGAAAATCCACATTTGGTTATTTGTTCCAATTAGCTGAAGGAGCGATATCGTGGAAGAGTGCCAAACAGTCTGTTATTGGTACATCCACGATGGAAGCAGAATTTGTGGCATGTTTTGAAGCCACAATTCATATATTATAGCTGCGAAACTTTATTTCAGGACTTGGGGTTGTCGACACCATTACCAGGCCGCTGAAAATTTACTGTGATAATTCTGCAGCAGTATTCTTCTCCAAGAACGATAAGTACTCCAAAGGTGCCAAACATATGGAATTAAAGTACTTTACCGTCAAGGAGGAAGTTCAGAAACAAAGAGTGTCACTTGAACATATTAGAACAGATCTCATGATTGCAGACCCATTAACGAAAGGTTTACAGCCGAAGATATTTAAAGAACATGACTGATGTATTTATGATGTTTTGACACTCTGAGCTCATTTATATGTTTCTGATGTAAATTAATGATTTCCTGTTTCTCATAATGGTGTACACATTATTGTTTTGAGATATTACAGGATAAGTCTCAATAAGACATTATTGTGGACCATAATATTTTATAGCTTATGGACCTGGTACAATGAGTTGTTAATGTTGTAGTATATGGAAGGGAGTATGTAGACAAATTATATATAACCACCATAACGCACATTTAGTAGTTTATCGTATTATGGTATTTATGATGGACATTATAGAAGAGATTTGTTTATGCGCAACTAATGTTCCTATATTAAATATTAATATTATGTGATTATTGGGCCAAGTGGGAGAATGTAAGTTATTTTCCTACGTGTATCTGGCCCAATAAGTTTAAGGCCCATAATTAATATTTAATTAATGAGCAAATCTCATCCATCCGATCGGTTACTTGATGGACGTACCGGATTAAATAAGAACCTCTATAAATTGATCCTCTCCCCACCCATTAGGGTTACCGTATTTTATTTTCTTTCTTCCATCACTAAAGGCGGCGGTAACGAAAGCTAGGGCAAGGGGCGAGAAACCAATTACCGATTAACGCTTCCGCTTCAAGATAATGGATTCCGCTTCAGGTATGTTTTCTATGGCGATTATATGTAAGATTATCATGTTCAAGATCCTGGTATGAATTAAAGTTTATGTTTACATAGACAAAATGAATGGTGGAGTTACTATTGCATGACTCCATTGATAGAAATGCAACGCAATGAGTTACATTTGTAGCTTTCTTTATTTTGCTTTTGAAAAGAAAATTCTAATTCAAATGTACTTGTTTATTAAAATTTTCTTCAAAGACAATAAAATCATCTAATAATGCAAATTAGTTTTCAGAGTTGCCCAAACGCGTTACGAATATTCCTTTCTAACGAACACAGAGCATGCATTAACATGGTTTATTTTAGTATTTAATTAATTGCACGAATTGAACTTCTTAGCCTGCATCCATTGTTTGTTTTTGTTTCTTCCGTACCAAAAACCATGCACGCTAATGCCACGAACACCGACACTGCACCGCTGCCAGCTTATATAAGTGTGTCAATCTACTAGTCCTATAAGATTAAGTGATTAACAGGAAATTCATATTAATTCTAAATTACTCCATGTGGAATTATAAGTTCGAAAGTAATTGAGATTAGGGTTCACGCTTTTGTCTTGGAGTCTGTATTTGAAGTTAATTGCTTCGTGATTCTAGTACTTTAAGTTGCTGAATTTTAAATTAATAATTTATATATATATATATATTTAATGAATTACTTAAGCAAATAAAAAATTTAGACCAAAACTACTAAATTCGGCCGAAGTTAATTTGATTTGAACCCATAAACTACATTCTAGCTCTGCCCTTAGTTCACAGGCGCTGCTTTGTGACCAAGTGGAAGTGGTGTTTCAGTTAAGTAATTATTTGTGTGAACAGTGGCGGAGCAACTATCACGACCCAGTTTCTCCCTTCGTGAACCGTCGTGACGGCATCTAGTCTGTACGAGAAGGTAAACCTAATATTGCGAAAATAAAATAAAAACACAAAGATAACAGCTAACAGATATAATTAATAAGCGGAAGGGGTGCCACTCGGCATATACTGTCACACCTATTTTTTCTACCACCGGAATCGGTATAGGGGAGTTTTTCCAATTCAAGTGACAATCGAAACAGGATTATTTTATTTAAAATTCAGAGTCGCCACTTGGGATGATTTATGGTGTCCCGAGTCACCGGTTTAAATCCCGAATCGAGGAAGTTGACTCTTATTTATGGTCTGCGAACACAGAAATTCGGGTAAGGAGTTCTGTTAACCCGGGAGAAGGTGTTAGGCATTCCCGGGTTCCGTGGTTCTAGCACGGTCGCTCAATTATTATTACTGGCCTAATTATCTGATTAATTACATATTTTATACCTATTGTGCATTTTATTCCTCCTACCGCTTTTAATTAATTATTTGACCACTTTTAGGATTTATGAAAATTATTTGAACGAGTCACGATTGTCTCGGACTCGTTTGTTTTTGTACACATTGCGAATCGCGTCACGGGAGCCGTACCCACGATCTACAACATGTTTAATTTATTAACATTGAAAATTATGACCGGGTCACATAAATGTACCCCCGAATTTGGAAATTACATATCGTAACCATGTCACGGGAACCGTACCCATAGTCACGATGATTCATTATTAATCGCGCCTAAAGCAACTAGCGTATTTGAATTATTTTCCTAATCTACTTTGAGATTAGGCGTGAAAGGCCTACGATTAGGGAACACTTTTGCTAAAAGAGATTTTGTGCTCATAACCTTTTAACTTCGGAGCATTTGCATCTATACTCGCTTTTTGTGCCATATTTTAACCTGTGCCCGCTTTGCAAAAAAAATTACAAGCGTACCCGCTTTTTCACATAACTTCAGCACACGGGGCTGAAGTAGCAAAAGCAATTACACAAAACATCAGCATTTTAGTAGCCGGGTCTGAAGTTCAGCTCTAGAGCTGAAGTTTTTTTTTTTAACTCGCGAACTTCAGCTCGAGAGCTGAAGTTTGCCAGTTGTAAAATAAAAACTTCAGCTCTAGAGCTGAAGTTTTATTTTATAAGTTTTTGTTTAGTAACCGGGAAACTTCAGCTCTAGAGCTGAAGTTTGCCAGTTATAAAATAAAAACTTCAGCTTTAGAGCTGAAGTTTTTGTTTAGTAACTCGGAAACTTCAGCTCTAGAGCTGAAGTTTTCAAGTTATAAAATAAAAACTTCAGCTCTAGAGCTGAAGTTTTCAAGTTATAAAATAAAAACTTCAGCTCTAGAGCTGAAGTTTTCCAGTTAAAAAATAAAAACTTCAGCTCTAGAGCTGATGTTTTCAAGTTATAAAATAAAAACTTCAGCTCTACAGCTGAAGTTTGCCAGTTATAAAATAAAAACTTCAGCTCTAGAGCTGAAGTTTTTGTTTAGTAACCCGAAAATTTCAGCTCTAGAGCTGAAGTTTGCTAGTTATAAAATAAAAACTTCAGCTCTAGAGCTGAAGTTTTTGTTTAGTAACCCGGAAACTTCAGCTCTGAGCTGAAGTTTCCCAGTTATACAGGAAGCTGAAGTTTTTAAAAAGTGGGTACGGACGCAAACAAAAAGACAAAGCAGCTACAGGTTAAAAGGGGCGCCCTATTGCAATTTTTTACTTTAACTTCTTATTCATGCATTTGACGCGAGCCCGATTCCTAAGCATGTGAGCCATATTTCTTAGCTAATGGGCTCGATCTTTCCCTATCCCGAGGCCCCAAATATCATTCAAAATAATTCAGTCAAACCATCCATACAAAACACCAAATAAACATCTAGACCAATAAACGTTAATATCATTCAAAAGAAAACATGAATCAAGGGAAGCTAAAATAACAAACAAAGTGAACCAGAGTTATCAATGCTATTTATCGCATCTTAGTACTGAATCTTCTATAAAGCTTTCAGCAACTATATGTGCTGTATAAGGCTCACTTATGCATTAGAAGAGAATGTTATCTATTTATTGTAAACAATATGTGAACTGTGTTCAATGCAATTATCTTCTTAACTGAGTCATATTTATTGGCGGATTATTGCATTTGCCATAGCAGTTGGAGTAATAATTCATGCAGGGAATCATTTACCGTGTGATTTTAAACGAACCAATCAAGAAAACATGACCATTCAAATCCATAAAATTCAAACCATTTACAAGATTAGATAACAAGCAAAAAATTAAAGAAAATAGAGCGAGAGTCGGACCTTTATGAACGAATTGAAACTCAAACCTCAAACCGGAAACAAAGAGCAACAATCCCAAATCCAACCTCGACAGAACCTCATAGAATCCCTGGCCGGACTGCCTCGCCTCTCGGACGGCAACTTCTACGATCGAACACCCATTTCAACTCCACTCCGTTTCGGAAGCCAAGACCAAAAGAACAGCTAGAATTTTCATTATATTTTTTCGAGTTTGAAATCAGAACTGGAGCTAAAATCAACTGAAATGTCACGGCCCAAAATCCACTAAGGGTCGTGATGGCCCGGACACTGCTGTCAGGCAAGCCAACCAAATTACTTAATCAAATTCTCGTTTTAATACTTTTGAAAATCTAGGATTTTCCTTCAAATTTAGCAATTTAAAAGAATAATTATCTCAAATCACATTTAAATGATAAGCAGTTAATATAAAATACTTCAAACCATCCCAAACCCGGTGTCACAAGTGCATGAGCAATTTCTAAGAAAATCAAATAAAGTACAACAACAGTCCGGAACACAATATTGGATAGAAAATAATTACAGATAATTGAAAGAGACTCTGCTGACTGCGGGTCGCCTCGAGAAGTGCAACTCACCTAAGTCTCCGTATCCACTATGCTGCTACGCCCAGTAGGCCACTAGAGTTACATATACCTGTGCAACAAAAATGCACAGAAGTGTAGTATGAGTACGAAAACAACGTGTACTCAATGAGTATCCCGTCTAATCTCGAAGAAGTAGAGACGAGATGGTCAACTTCAACACTTACTAGTGGTCCAATAATAATATGGTGAAGATGTGAGGAAAACATGGATTTATCTAGCAATTATAACTCATAGAGCAAGAAAACAGTAACACCTTCTCAAATAATAAGGAAATTCCAAAGATTTACTTTTTTCGTTATCTTTATTAGTTTATAGCGGGCCAAAAAAGGCAATATCAACTTCATTAAGTTTTCAGGATAAGCAATGCAAGCATGCGCATATTATGCCGAGGCGACAGCCCGATCCAACAGAAATAAATTGTGCACTTGTCGAGGGTCGACGACGCGCCTATAGATGCATCTATTTAACCTGCCGAGGCGTTCGGCCCGTTCCATAAATAAACACACAGACAGTCAATCAAGAAGTCCACAAGGAGTAATTATCCAATGAAAATAAATCCTCTTTTAACCATTTAAGAAAAATGAAGTTTTATCTGTTTAGAAATTCGTTTACTAATTCGATGTGATTTAAGCAATTCAAGCTATCAATAGGTTCGTAAATAATCCAAGTATAGCATGCTTTTGGGTCCTAACTACCCGACAATAGCATAATAGTAGCTACGCATGGACTCTCGTCACCTCGTAAGTATGTAGCCCCCACAAATAGGAGCACATAATCAATTATTTCACCTATGGGGACAATCCCCTCTTACAAGGTTAGAAAGGAGACTCACCTCGCTCCGAAGGTCCATAACCGACATTCCACGCCTTTCCGAAGACTCGAATCGATGCACAACGCTCCAAAACTAGCCAATAATTATGTAAATCCATTAATATATGCTAAGGTACTCATTATAATCCAATTTATAACAATTCCTAACCTCGATCGAAAAGTTAACAAAAATGCCCTCGGGCCCACGTGCCCGGAATCCGAAATTTTTCGAAGATAAAGATTACCCATGACCTCACGAACTCAAATATATGATTTTCTCTAAATTCCATACCCAAAATCGTGGTCAAAATCCAAGAATACTAGTTTTCTAGGTTTTCCCTCAAACCCCAAGTTTTCTACAATTTTCCATGTCTAAATCCATATATAAACCTTGTATATACTGAAAACCAGTAGAAGTCACTTACCTCATGCTTGGTGATGAAAATGGCACTCCAAAGTTGCTCCAAAATCGGCTCCCATGGAAGAAATGAAGTGAAAATGAGCCAAACTTCGATTTTTAAAGAAATCTCTCTGCCTCCAGTAGTTTTCGCTTCTGCGGAAAAATTTCCGCTTCTGGGGTTCCGCTTCTGCGGAAATTTTCCACTTCTGCAGAAAATTTCCGCTTCTGCGGTCCCGTTTCTGCGGGAATTTTCCGCTTCTGCGGTTATGACAGCAACCAACAATTTTCTCGACACGAAAATGAGCATAACTTCCTTATACGATGTCCAAATTCGACGATTCTTTTTGCTATGGCTCCATAATTATGACAAGGATCTAATGGTACAATAAAAACTTAATTTGGAGCTCATTTTCTTAATATGGTACCCTTTTATGTCCAAAGAAACGATGTTAAAACATCAAATAAGAGCGAGATGCAACCCGAAACACACCCGAGGCCCCCGGGACCCCGACCAATCACACCAACCAGCCCCAAAACACATTACGGACTTACTCGAGGCCTCAAATCACATCAAACAACGCTAAAATCATGAATCAACTCCCAATCCAAGCTTTATGAACTTTAGAACTTCCAACTTCTACTTTCGATGCTTAAACCTATCAAATCACGTCCGATTGACCTCAAATTTTGCACACAAGTCATATTCGACATTACGGACCTACTCAAACTTTCGGAATCAGATTCCGACCCCGATATCAAAAAGTCCACTTCCGGTCAAACTTCTCAAAAACCTTCAAATTTCTATCTTTAGCCAAATGACTCCAAAATGACCTACGGACCTCTGAATTCACTTCCAATCGCGCTCCCGACTCCAGAATCACCATACGGAGCTATTCACAGACTCGGAATCCCAAACGGACATCAATAACACTAAAATGCACTTCAAGCCAAACTTATGAAATTTCTTCCAAAATGCTAACTTCCACAATAGGCGCCAAAACGCTTCCGGGTCATCCAAGACCCGATCCGGGCATACGCCCAAGTCCAAAATCATCATACGAGCCTGCTGGAACCTTCAGATCCCAATTCCGAGGTCGTTTACTTAAAAATCCAATCTTAGTTAATTCTTTCAACTTTAAGCTTCCGAAATGAGAATTCTCTTTCCAAATCAACTCTGAACTTCCCGAAACTTAATTCCGACCACGTGTACAAGTCATAATACCTGAAATGAAGTTGTTCATGGCCTCAGACTGCTGAACGATGTGCCAGAGCTCAAAACGAGCGGTCGGGTCATTACATGAAATCTTTTCCTTAAGAGAGCAGGGGTCGTTGGTTTTTGTTGAAGAAGAAGCAGAACGGATCCGAGCTGCTCTTTTAGACTTAGGCATTTTTTTTGATGTGCTAGGTTAGAATGCTCTAGAAAATGAAGGGAACGACTGTCCTTAAAGGTCTAGGTCTAGGGTTATTAGGTTTGGGCTTTTAGGTTAATGGGCTAAGATGACTTTTGGGTTTTGGGTTGGGTCTATGTATTATTGGATTGAAATTGAGCTAAAACTTAAAATTCATAAAATATAGACCCAAATCCAATTCTTCTTGTACGATAGTATAAAACACTTGTAAAAATGTAAAATCACTCCTAATTAATTGAAATAGACTATTAAAGATAAACCTAAAATGAAACTATTTTTTTGGTAATTTTCAAGATTATGTAAAAATAAAAACTCTAGTAAAATAGTATGACTACAAAACATTAATGAAACTATTTTTTTTTGTAATTTTTATTTTTGCGATAAAATACAGTAAAAAGAGTCAAAACTATTTAGAATAGCGATACCAAACCTAAAATAAATATTTATGCTAAAATGTGTAAAATCTTAGGGAGGGTAAAAAATTACATGTCTACAGCTGCCCCTCTTTAACTGAAAACGTGAAGAGTTTTCAGACAAAGAACGACGAGACAATTTTTTTGACCCGAACCTTATTTAGAGAGACCAAAAACTAAGAGATAGGAGAGTGTGACCGAGCCTTGGTATCTGAGCTGCCTACATATCCTTGGCTATAAAGGAATCAGGCCACATGTAGTTCAGAAGTAGGAACAGTGATGGAGTATACCGAGGTGGAGAGCCGGTCGAGGTGTCGTTCCGTCGAGGTTCCGGTCCGCGGTCCTGTTATTACATCCAAATCAAAAAATAAAAAAGACTAACTAAGCCTGTCAACTATGAATTACAAGATTCCTATCTATAAGTCTTCTGAAGCTTGATCTTGAGTCTTGAAGGGCTCTTCATGCAGACTTTAGATTTGAACCTTGACGCTTGCTAGCTGCAGGTGCTAGTTCATTCTTCTTCGGATCAAGATCGGACATGCAATGCTCGTGATTTCAGCCATGTCTTCAGCAGTTCACATCTTTCTCTACTTTTGCATTTTGGATTCACTTCTTTTTCTTTTTTTATTATTTTGGATTGTGACTAACTTCTGTTGATCATCTCGGACTGTTGACTCGCATTATTGCCACGAGCTTCTGCTACTTCTAACTTGAATTGAATTCTGAAATGACTTCCCTTGTTCTCCAGGTGGGTGCTTGCTATTGACTTGAAACTTGAAATGTATTCCCTAGTTTTCCAGGTGGTGCCTGATGCTTAAACTCGAACTGAATTCCCTTGTTTTCCGGGTGGGCGCCTGATGCCAAAACTTGCAATGTATTCCCTTGTTTTCCAAGTGGGCGCCTGCTGCCAAAACTTGAACCGTATTCCCTTGCTTTCCAGGTGGGCGCTTGCTGCCAAAACTCGAGCTGTATTCCTTTATTTTCCAGGTGGGCGCCTGATGCTTCAACTTGAAATGTATTCCCTTGTTCTCCAGGTGAGCACCTGATTGCCAAAACTTGAACTGAATTCCCTTGTTTTCCAGGTGGGCGCCTGATGCCAAAACTTGAAATATATTCCCTTGTTATCCAGGTGGGCGCCTGCTTACCAAAACGTGAACTGTATTCCCTTATTATCCAGGTGGGCGCCTGATTGCCAAAACTTGAACTGTATTCCCTTGTTTTCCAGGTGGGCGCTTGATTGCCAAAACTTGAACTGTATTCCTTGTTTTCCAGGTGGGCGCCTGATTTCCAAAACTTGAACTGTATTCCCTTGTTCTCCAGGTGGGCGCCTGATTGCCAAAACTAGAACTGTATTCCCTTATTTTCCACGTGGGCGCCTGATGCTTCGACTTGAAATGTATTCCCTTATTTTCCAGGTGGCCGCCTGATGCTTCAACTCGAAATGAATTCCCTTGTTTTCCAGGTGGGCGCCTGATGCTTCAACTTTGAGATGAATTCCCTTATTTTCCAGGTGGGCGCCTGATGCTTCAACTTGAAATGAATTCCCTTGTGTTTCCAGGTGGGCGCCTGATTGCCAAAACTTGAAATGTATTCCCTTGTTTTCCAAGTGGGCGCCTGATTGCCAAAACTTAAAATGAATTCCCTTGTTTTCCAGGTGGGCGCCTGATGCTGACTTAAAATTTGAAATAAATTCCCTTGTTCTCCAGGTGGGCGCCTGCAACTTAAACTTGAAATTGTAAACTGAAAATTAACCCTGTTCTTCAGGCGGGATTCTCCTGACGCTTCTCTAACTTGAAGCTGAAAGTTGACCCTGTTCTCTAGGCGGGCTCCTGATGTCTTTGACTTGGACCTAAAATCGATTTCTGAAATGTTGCCCCTCGTTCTCCAGGTGGGTGCCTGCAATCAAAACAAACAAAACGAACAAAATTTTTCTGCCCCAGTTTGCACTGGGAAGATTTGTGAGTTGTTAGCAAAACTGTAAATCACATATGCTATTGATGAAGGATGCGATGATGAGGGTAAAACTAAAGACTCGACTAGGATGTGCATCTCCTGTGAGATTGAACTTAAGAAAAACTATAAGCTAAGCTTGACTAAACTAAAAATTAACCCTATTCTTCAGGCGGGACTCCTGAACTAAAGGAAAACTAAGAATTGACAACTTAAGAAAACTAAAATTGACCCTATTCTACAGGCGGGACCCCTAAACTTAAGGAAAAGCTAAAGATTAACAACTTGAGGAAACTAAAACTGACCTTATTTTCCTCGCGGGACCCCTGAACTCAAGAAAAACTAGAGATTAACGACTTGAGGAAACTAAAACTGACCCTATTTTCTAGGCGGGACCCCTGAACTTTAAAAGAAACTAAATATTGAAAACTTAAGGAAACTAACAACTGACCCTATTCTCCAGGCGGGATCCCTGAACTCAAGGAAAACTAAAGACTAACCACTTAAGAAAATTAAAAATGACCCTATTCTCCAGGCGGGACTCCTGAACTTAAGGAAAGCCAAAGATTAACAACTTAAGAAAATTAAAATTGACCCTATTCTTCAGGTGGGACTCCTGAACTTAAGGAAAGCTAAAGACTAACCACTTAAGAAAACTAAAATTTTGACCCTATTCTCTAGGCCGGACCCCTGAACTCAAGGAATGCTAAAGATTAATAATTTAAGGAAACTAAACTGACCCTATTTTCCAGGCGGGACCCCTGAATTTAAGGAAAACTAAGACTAACAACTTAAGGGAACTAAAAACTGACCCTATTCTCCAGGCGAGACCCCTGAACTTAAGGAATGCTAAAAACTCTTCTGACTAAGGAGAATGCCTAGGAGGTATGGTTCTTCTCAACTAGGGAACATGCATAGGAGGTAATGGTCATCTCAACTAGGGGAATATGTAGGAGGTGAAAACCTTCTCAACTAGGGGAATGCCCGGCAAGTAAAAACCTTCTCAAACCGCCTTTGTGCTGACAAAATTTGGGCACGACACTTGAAAAATTCAAGCTTCCAAGCTTTGATTTGGACATAGTCTTTGTCCCTGTTTCAAACAAAGAAAACTTGTGAGTGTAAACATGGTGGTTGGTTTGTGGCCTTGACTTTGAGGGAGATTGCTCCTTCACTTCCCATGATAACTTAAATTTCAGCTCGAAAGACCTTGCTAGTTTATTGACTAACCGCTTTCTCTGTCACCCTTATCACAAAAAATACCTCTGATCTCTTCAAACCCAATAACCTTTATCTGTTGTATTGTGCTTATGAATTGACATATACCGAACCTTTGTATTTTACATGAATCCCAAAGCACGTTGATTGTTACCAAATCAGTGCGCATACTGTTCTTTCCTGACTTATGCCACTTTGATGTGCTAGCCAGATTCCGTTTTGTGCAATTGGAAAGCTGGTAGCAAATTTTGAAGTTATTTCTCACTTGTTCTGACCAAACAGACTCAAGAAGAGGAAGTAAACAAAACAAAAGGAACAGAGTAAGGGACAATGGAAAGAGATGATGCCTAACAAGAAAACTACAAAGTAGAAACTTATCAGATGTGGATACCAACTCTAATAACCATGACATGCACCTTTGGATTAAGTGGCCTAATCTGTCAAGCAAGTCTAATGTTCAACTCTGTTGTACCTCTGATTCGTGAAACTAGGCTTCAATGCTCTGATTATCCTATCTGATTCACGGTCCTTATTCAACTTGTAGTGCCCGAGGGGTTTTCACCATCAAGCCTCTCTCATTTTGTTCCTTCTCTCAACTTACCGTCGCCTTATGGTGCCTGTGAAGGTTTTCACCGATAAAACTCTCTCATTTTTTTCTTTTCTTTTCTTTTTTTTTTCTCTGATTCTGCAGATGACAAGGCATTGACCATAGTAAAAACATTATATGCTCCTGGCATGTCTAGCTCGGCACTCTCAAAGATTATCTGGGAGGTCTTTTTTGGACTGTAATATGGCTTTTGGACAGGGTTAGAAAGAAAGGATATCATAAAGGCTCAAAATTATTAAAACAACAGGATTAATTTATTTACAACTTTTGGAATCCATTCTAAAACTTTGCCCCAATTTCTAAAACAAGAGAATTTGGTTCTTTTTTTTTGAGATAGAATTTCTAAGAAAGACTGCCCCACTCTCGACTTCGTGGGATTATGAAATATTTTATTTGGTGCGACCGAACCGTAAGGCTGCCTACGTATCTTGTGGTGACTAGAATCAGGTCGAACGTAGTTCAAACTAATTCTTGTTTTGTTTTTTGTTGCTCTTTTCTTTTCTTTCTTTTTTTTCCTTTTATCCTTTTCTCTTTTTTTTTTCTTTTGATTTTTTTGAAATGAACTTTCTGAAACAAACCTTATAGGGACATGCTTTTTTGATACATTTTTTTTAATGACTCTAACTTGATTCCAAAAGAGGTGAGGTCAAAGAAATCAGCATAGGCTCAAAGGGGTATCAAAGGGTATAGAGTGTTTGGATAGCTGAAAGAGGGCCTCCCAATCTCTAGAGTACCAAGTATAACACATGCAACTTGAAGATGAAAAATGAAGATCATGCATAGCATTTCTTTTGCAGCATCGGCATTGGTATCACAGATATGCCTTCCACCTTTCTTCAGTGCCTTGTCAAGTACAGAGCTCTTCTTGGGCGATATCTTCTTCAAAATGGATGTGCTCCGTCTATTTGGAGCAAACTCCCTTGGCTTTATGTTGTAACTTGAGATGAACTTGAACTCAAAGTTGCTTGCTTTAAATTGTCTGGGGCGCACTTTCTTGTAATAAATTCTTGTCGTCCTCTTAACTTCCCAAACCATCTGGCCCAGTTTCACACAGTTCGGGCTTTAAATGATCTCAAAATGTCCGAATCTGTATTTATTTTCCTCAAATGTCCCTATCATCTTAAAAATTGTTTCATTGCTTCATGATTAAACTAACTTTTAAGACTAGGCCTAGAATTATGCGTGCATGTAATGTCACTAGAACCAACATGAAAAGAACTATAAAAGGAAAAGAGAACTAAACAAAAATGACTAGAAATAACAAAAAACAGAAAATTGCATTAGACAGACGGTGAAAGGGTTTGAACAACAAAACAAGCAAAATAAACTGGGGTTACAAACCTGGAACAAACTTAGATAACACTAAATAAGTTACTACGACTAAAGGAACTAGGCAAAATAAAAGGATAGAAGGGTTTGATTCACAAGACAATACCCGGATTACAACCCTGAAATAACCCGGACAACAGAAATGACAACAAAATAAACTACCAAGACTCCTCACTAGGTAACCAAGAAAGGTGCGTCTTTCCAATTACCACGCTCGGCATCTTAGCCACTGAGTTCTACATCAATATTACCAAGACCATTACCAATTTCAATATCATTAACTTCAGTCAGCAAGTTCCCAAGAGGATTCTCATACTCCCTGTCCCCATGCATCGTTCCCACAAAGTGTGCATCATCATGTGCAGGTAAAGGATTCTGTGCGATATTCTGGGTGTCACTGTCCTGGATTACAATTATCCCTTCTTGAAGCATTCTTTCTATTTCCCTTTTCAAAGCACGACAATCTTTAATGCTATGACCTTGGACATTAGAATGGTACATGCACCGTACAGTAGGATCAAAACCTTTTGCATATGGGTCCAAAATATAGCGGAGGAGCGGCTCAATCAGGCTAGAATGTTTTAACTTCTCAAACAGGCTTGTGTAGGATACTCCGATTGGCGTGAAACTATTTCTTTGCCTTTGTTTCCCTCCATGCCTATGTTTTTAGGGTTATAGGGTGCCTGAAAATGCTGTGAAGGCAAAAATGCATTATGCGGTGCTGGCGCTCGCCATAAGGAGTGACCTAGTGGTTGGACAGATGACCAGATGTTGTTCGAAGGATAATACTGGGGTGGATTATGTGGAGCTTGGGGATGTTCATGGGGTCGGTATTGAGGTTGAAAGCGTTTAGGAGGAATGCCCACCGGATCCTGTCGTTGGCGGGGGCTCAACAACAACTTTTCTATCAATCGGAGGACTGACCCGAGCAATTTGTTCGTTCCATCTGAACCAAAACTCCCTAAAACTTTCGTTGGGTTTCTTTTCCATCTGAGATAGGGAGGAGCAGTCTGGGATAATGTCTTCATTGTGCTGATAGTGCCGAACAAAATCTTTAGCCATGTCACCCCATGCATGACACTTACTGACATCTTGACGAGTAAACCACTCCAAGGCTTCCCCACTCAAACTCTCACTGAAATGTGCCATCAACAATTCGTCTTTCCCGCAAACACTTCTCATTTCACTGCAATAACCCCTTAGATGGGCTCCTGGATCTCCGCGCCCATCATACAAATCAAACTTTGGCATCTTAAACCCAGCAGGCAACTGGACGCCGGGAAACAAGCACAAGTCTTTGTAAGACACGCTCATCTGGCTCCCTATCCCTTGCATGTTTCTTAAAGACTGCTCTAAGATTTTCACCTTCCTGGATATCTCATCTTGCTCCACTGTCTTACCAGGCTTTTCAATTTCACTGAGAGGCTCAAAATAAGGAGCGTGAGAGTATGGATCCGAGACCTTGAAAGTTGGTTCTAGAGCACAGTGTTAGGCATCAGGGATTTTGAACACAGTTTCGCTAGAGGATCGAGGAAAGGTAGCTGGTGGATGAGCTACAAAAACATGAGTGGTCAAAGGAGCGGGGTATGAGGTGGTTCTGGGGGGTGGAGTGTGAAAAGGTTGTGGGGAGATATCAGCAGCAGTGGGAATCTGGATTTGTGACGGTGGCAGAATGGTAACAAGGCTTTCAGTGTAGTTAGCGGGAACTAATGGTGGAGGACGCCCACTAATCCAGGCTTGGTATATTTCGGCCATCTGTCCTTTCAACATTAAGACCTCTTCTTTCAACTCAGATTCTGACCCAACAATCTCCTTAGACAAATCAATAACACCCGTGTCCAAGTCTTTGCTGGCCATGGCTACCTTGCTCTTTGACCTTGTGTTGTATGGATGAGTTACTTTAAAACCACAAACCAACCACCCTTCTGCTCAATGAAGATAACAAAAGGAACAAAATGGGGTCAACCTGTTAGCATTAGGGCATTTAACAGCTAAAAATATCACATTGCGTGCAATGCACCTAGCAACAATTAACGGTTCTAGAATGACTTCGAGGGTCACAAGGTCACTTGGCATCATCCCAATTTTTTTCATTTCAATCTTCTCTTTTCTTTCTTTTCTAGCACTTCTTGGCTTGCTCATTTTCCTTCCTCTTTTTTTTCTAATTATCACTCCTTTCTTTCCTCTCATTTCTCACATCCCATAATTTCACCTCTCCTTTTTCTCTTTTTTTTTCTTTTAGTTCTTTTTTTCTTTTAATTTTAAAATGATTCGATCGAACCCTATGTAGGTTGCCTACGTATCATGATGCCGCATGAATCAGACCAAGCGTAGTACTGGAAAAGTAATGGATAAATTAAACTTAAAAAAATAAAAATCTTTTCGGATTATTCATTTACAACTTTTTTTTTCGATTTTCAAATATAAAACAGAAAATACGATAACGGAAGACTTGACAAACTCAACTATACTATGACAAACTCTGACACCAACTAAAATAATCAGTACTGCTGAACATGACTATAAAGTACAAGAAAACATAACATAAAAAAAAACAAACTCAAAAATAAAAATAAAAAATCCTTAAGCAACTCCTGAATGCAACGGTCCTGGAGTGTCTGTCATGCTCAAACTCCGGTAAGTAGATCCACACATGTATGAGAAAACTAAAGCCAAATAGAGTTAAAGATTTAGAACACTATGTGAGACAATAAAACTTTCTATTGGACACATGCAAGACATGATTGAGGCTATTTTTGCAAAATGGCTTATGTGGTGAAAAGGTGGCTAGAAATGCAAAGTCAACAAAAGTGACCTTTAACACATGGAAAAATTATTTGTAGAAATGGCCTATGTGGCCAAAAAATGGCTAAGCATGCAAATTCAACGTAATGGACCTTAAACTGAGAGGATACCTTGTTGTGGACTTAAGACTCTAGGACATGGGTTAATTGAACCACTTTTGCGAAAATAGCCCTATTTTGCAAAACGGTCTATGTGGCCAAAAGCGGCTAGACATGAAAATTCGACAAGGACTGACCTTAAAGTAAAGAGACACCTAATTGTGGATTGAAGACTCTCCAGACACAATTAAACAAACCACTTTGCGAAAATAGCCATATTTTTCAAAATGACCGATGTAGCCAAAAGTTGCTAGACATGCAAGATTTGGCTAAGACCCCGCGAAGCCAAGAACCTAAGACTCACTAGGAAGACCGGACCCTATGTGGGTTGCCTACGTATCCCCCCACGAGAGACGAGAATTAAGTTCGCGTAGTTCGGGCAGATTGGATACGAGCGAGAATTAAAAAACCAACTAATTAATAGAAAACATATATTTTTTTTGTCTTTTTTTTTGATAAATGATGAAACATATGAACTCTTTTTTGGATTTTCTTTTCTTTTTTTCTTTTCTTTTTTTTTTTGATTTTATTTTAAAAAAAATGTGGGGAAAATGCAAAATCTTTTTGGATTTTTTTCATTTTTATTTTTTTGGTCTTTTCTTGAAAAAGTGTGAATGAAAATTATAACTGGCCCCTACTTGCTTTATTTTACACTTCACCCTCTTTTCTCACTCATTTACCCTCAAACCTCATTGGTCCGCCAAATGACTCGGTTTACCCTTGAAGATTGCAACATGTAGCACATAAAATGCATCAGGATGGTCTTTTATTATTTGGGTACACCAGTCCTAGACGGACCCAACCCTGTGTTGAGTCCCCAAAGTCAAATGCACATGATGCAAATAAGCGTTGCTACTAGGGATCCGGCATGAGGCTGCGTTGTTCTAGGTTTAAAACCTAGGTATATTATTCTAGACTTGGTGTACCCGAGCGTTTATATACAATTTATATACAGTTCAAATAATATCAAAGCGGTAAAAAGCGGCATTTAGCACATTAGGCCCAAACACGTAAAAATCAGATAATAAACAAAGCCAACTACAACAATTATTCTAAGCTCGAATTTTGAACCCTGAACCAAAAGTTCTGGGTTCTAGTCCCAAGCAGAGTCGCCAGAGCTGTCACACCTCCTTTTTCTACCACCGGAAGCGTTATAGGGGAGTTTTTCCAATTCAAGTGACAATCGAAACGGGATTATTTTATTTAAAATTCAGAGTCGTCACTTGGGATGATATATGGTGTCTCAAGTCACCGGTTTAAATCCCGAATCGAGGAAGTTGACTCTTATTTGTGGTCTGCGAACACAAAAATCCGGGTAAGGAATTCTGTTAACCCAGGAGAAGGTGTTAGGCATTCCCGGGTTCTGTGGTTCTAGCACGGTCGCTCAATTATTATTACTGTCCTAATTATCTGATTAATTACATATTTTATACCTATTTTGCATTTTATTCCTCCTACCGCTTTTAATTAATTATTTGACCACTTTTAGGATTTATGAAAATTATTTGAACGAGTCACCATTGTCTCGCACTCGTTTGTTTTTGTACACATTGCGAATCGCGTCACGGGAGCCGTACCCATGATCTACAATATGTTTAATTTATTAACATTGAAAATTATGGTCGGGTCACATAAATGTACCCCCAGATTTGGAAATTAAGTATTGTAACCATGTCATGGGAACCGTACCCATAGTTACGATGATTCATTATTAATCGCGCCTAAAGCAACTAGCGTATTTGAATTATTTTTCGAATCTACTTTGAGATTACGCGTGAAAGGCCTACGATTAGGGAACACTTTTGCTAAAAGAGATTTTGTGCTCATAACCTTTAACTTCTTATTTCATGCATTTGACCGAGCCCGATTCCTAAACATGTGAGATATATTTCAATAGCTAATGGGCTCGATCTTTCCCCTATCCCGAGGCCCCAAATATCATTCAAAATAATTCATTCAAACAATCCATACGAACACACCAAATAAACATCTAGACCAATAAACGTTAATATCATTCAAAGAAAACATGAATCAAAGGAAGCTAAAATAACAAACAAAGTGAACCAGAGTCATCAAAAGTGCTATTTATCGCATCTTAGTACTGAATCTTCTATAAAGCTTTCAGCAACTATATGTGCTGTATAAGGCTCACTTATGCATTAGAAGATCATGTATCTATTTATTGTAAACAATATGTGAATTGTGTTCAATGCAATTATCTTCTTAACTGAGTCATATCTATTGGCGGATTATTGCATTTGCCATAGCAGTTGGAGTAATAATTCATGCAGGGAATCATTTACCGTGTGATTTTAAACGGAACAATCAAGAAAACATGACCATTCAAATCCATAAAATTCAAACCATTTACAAGATTAGATAACAAGCAAAAAATTAAAGAAAACAGAGCGAGAGTCGGACCTTTATGAACGAATTGAAACTCAAACCTCAAACCGGAAACAAAGAGCAACGATCCCAAATCGAACCTCGACAGAACCTCAAAGAATCCCTGGCCGGACTGCCTCGCCTCTCGGACGGCAACTTCTACGATCGAACACCCATTTCAACTCCACTCCGTTTCGGAAGCCAAGACCAAAAGAACAGCTAGAATTTTTATTATATTTTTCGAGTTTGAAATCAGAACTGGAGCTAAAATCAACTGAAATCTTTTCCTTAATATTGATGAACTAAGATGAAATCAGAAAAGTGAAAATCAGAAGCAAAAGCCAAAAACCTCGAATCCCCTGTTCTATTTTCGTCACTCCCTCTCAATCTCGTGGCAGTGAGCAGCGGCAGATGGGTTTTCGATGATTGAGGGTGGCTGCTTTGGTGTCTCAAGCGAAGGGGGTGTGGTAAGGGAAACGGTTGAAGCAGTTGCAGGTCAGAGGTGGTCGTTGGGTGGTTAGCGTGAGGGTGGCTGCCGCTGGTTTTGTTCTTGTCGTGAGGGTTGAGTGGTGTTGAAGGGATGAGGCGGGTTGTTTGCAAGAGGGCTCCGCCACTGCTCTTCTCTTGTAGAAGAAGGTGAAATGGCTGTTTTTGTGTTTTTAAGAGAGCAGGGGTCGTTGGTTTTTGTTGAAGAAGAAGCAGAACGGATCTTAGATGCTCTTTTAGACTTAGGCGTTTTTTTTGATGTGCTAGGTTAGAATGCTCTAGAAAATGAAGGGAACGGTTGTCCTTAAGGGTCTAGGTCTAGGGTTGTTAGGTTTGGGCTTTTGGGTTAATGGGCTAAGATGACTTTTGGATTTTGGGTTGGGTCTATGTATTATTGGATTGAAATTGAGCTAAAACTTAAAATTCATAAAATATAGACCCAAACCCAATTCTTCTTGTATGATAGTATAAAACACCTATAAAAATGTAAAATCACTCCTAATTAATTGAAATAGACTATTAAAGATAAACCTAAAATGAAACTGTTTTTTGGTAATTTTCAAGATTATGTAAAAATAAAAACTCTAGTAAAATAGTATGACTACAAAATATTAATGAAACTATTTTTTTGTTTTGTAATTTTCATTTTTGCGATAAAATACAGTAAAAAGAGTCAAAACTATTTAGAATAGAGATACCAAACCTAAACTAAATATTTACGCTAAAATGTGTAAAATCTCGGGGAGGGTCAAAATTACATGTCTACATATACAATAATCATCTTTTCCAAAACCCGAAATGTCGCGATGTCACAAGCTTCTAAGAGTTTCTAACTGCTCTACACATTCGTGTCTGAAGAAAACAAGGGGGAAATCAACACAAGGGGATAGAAGGGGACTTTGAGGTCTGCGGACGCGGCAGATATACCTTGAAGTGTCTTGAAGCAGCAACCACGCAGCTAGACTGGGGCTGATAGCTGGTACCTGGATTTGCACACGGAAAACATGTACAGGAAAGGGCATGAGTACACCACAACGGCACCCAATAAGTGCCAAGCCTAACCTTGATCGAGTAGTGACGAGATTAGGTCAGGGCCCTACTGGTATAAATATAATGAGATAAGACAGAAAGAAATATACAGTAAAGTAAATACGGAAATCTAACAGGAATAGAATTCAATAAAAACCATCATCTCAGAATACAGTAATAGCAACAGGGGACCTCCCGGGATACTGTCTCGTAGTCCCAAATGTAAATGTACAGGGGGATCTCCCGAAATACCCTTCCGTAGTTCCAAAGTTAATATGCAGTGCTGGGGGATCTCCCGGAATACCGTTCCGTAGTCCCAAAGTAAATATAAAACTCAACCAATATAAATAACAGCCACAACAATAAAATCTAAAGTTTGGATTAAGTTCAAATCAAGAAAACTAGGAAAATTTCACTAAACATGTTGCACATAGTTCAAATAGGCAGTTAAAACGGGAAGGCATGCTTTTCTAATCTAAACATAATAATACATATGCTAATGTAATTCAAACAAGGAGAAAACATGTTATGACTTAGTGAAAAATGGTGTTCTACAACAAATAGCTCGTGTATGTACTCGTCACCTTACGTACATGGCGCTCATATATCAAATATTACCAAATCCTAAGCGGAGTTCCCTCACACAAGGTTAGGCAAGCCACTTACCTCGAACCAAGCTCAAATTAATCCGTAACAATGCTCTTTCCATGAATATCCGGCGCCGAATGGCCCAAATCTAGCCACAACCAATTACATAACATAAATATAACTACAAGAAGCTAATCTAACGAATGGAAACAAAGTTAAAGCAAGAAACTGGAAAAGTCGCTCAAAAGCCTCCCAGGCCCACGTCTCGAAATCGGGTAAAAGTCATCAAATACGAACACCATTCACTCATGAGTTCACTCATACAAAAATCATCCAAAATCAATGGCTAAATCCCACTCAAAACTCATATTCTTGGTTGGGGAACTTTTCCCCCATTTTTCCAACTTCATCACTCAAATCCCCTAATTAGATGAATAATACTATAATAGATTAATGAAATATGATCAAAATCGAGTTAGGAATAGTTACTAATAGCTCTCCTTGAAAATTTCTCGAAAATTCGCCTTCCACCGAGCTACAAATTGAATTTTGTGAAACGAACTTCAAACCCAAAAAAATCCCCTTTTCTGCCCAGCGATTTCCGCTTCTGCGCTCCCAGGACCGTATCTGCGGTCCCGCTTCTGCGACAGGAACTCCGCATCTACGAGTTTCATTAAACTCTAGAGTCCGCACCTGCGTGCCTTCGTCCGCATCGGCGGATGCGCTTCTGCGGCTAATCGTCCGCTTCTGCGGAGCCTTGGGTCCTTCTCACCCCGCATCTACGACTACCCTTCCGCAGATGCGGCTCCGCTCCTGCGACTCCCTCGTCGCGTCTGCGACCCCTAGCCTTTATAAACAAACCCTCACCTGCGACTCCTTCCTCGCTTCTATGGGGCCGCACTTGCGGCCGTCCCACCGCAGGTGCGAAAACACCAGAACCAACCAACTCCTGAATATGCACAAGTTCAAATTTCAACCCGTTGAGCATCCGAAAAACACCCGAGGCCCCCGGGACCTCAGCCACACATACCAACCAATCCTAAAACACCATACGAACTTAATCGATCCCTCAAAACACATCACAATGCTAAAGACCCAAATCGCCCTCCAATCCAAACTTAATGAACTTGAAACTTCCAATTCGACAACTGATGCTGAAAGCAATCAAACCACGTCCAATTGACCTAAAATTTTGCACACAAGTCATAATTCACACTACGGAGCTACTCCAACTTTCGGAATAGGATTCCGATCCCGATATCAAAAATTCTACTACCCGCCCAAAACTCCAAAAATTTGACTTTCTCCATTTCAAGCCTAAATGAGCTGCAGACCTCCAAAACACAATCCGAACACACTCCTAAGCCCAAAATCACCCAACGGAGCTAACAGTATCGACGAAACTCCATTCCGGAGTCGTCTCCACACAGTTCTGACTTTGTTCCAAATTATAAGTTTTAAGCCTCCGTTTTAGGGACTAAGTGTCCCAAACACTTCCAAAAAACCAAGATGAACCCTACCGGCAAGTCACAATAGCAGAAAAAGCTACGGGGGAAGCAGTTAATAGGGGATTGGGGCTATAACTCTCAAAATGACCGGCCGAGTCGTTACATCCTCCCCCTCTTAAAACAATCGATCATCCTCGAACGAGCATAGAGACATACCTCAAGTGGTGAAAAGATGAGGATAACGGCTGCGCATATCCTGCTCGGTCTCCCAAGTCGTCTCCTCGACCGGCTGACCCTGCCAAAGAACCTTTACTGATGCAATGTTCTTTGACCTCAACTTTCAAACCTGCATGTCCAAAATAGCCATTGGCTCCTCAACATAAGACAAATCCTTGTCCAACTGGACTGAGCTAAAATCCAACATATGAGACGGATAGCCATGATATCTCTGGAGCATCAAAACATGTAATACTGGATGAACTCCTACTAGGATGGGAGGTAAGGCAAGCTCATAAGCAACCTCCCCAACACACCGCAACACCTCAAAGGGGCCAATAAAAGGGATTATCTTGCCCCTCTTTCCGAACCTCATAACGCCCTTCATAGGCGATACCCGAATCAAGACCTGCTCCCCAACCATAAAGGCAACATCGCGAACCTTCCGGTTCACATAACTCTTCTGTCTTGTCTGGGCTGTGCGAAGTCTATTCTGAATCACCTTCACCTTCTCCAAGGCATCATGAACCAAGTCCGTGCCCAATAATCTGGCCTCACCCGGCTCGAACCAACCCACTGAGGACCGACACCGCCTACCATACAAAGCCTCATATGGTGCCATCTGGATACTGGACTGATAACTGTTGTTGTAGGCAAACTCCACAAGTGGGAAGATTTAATCCCACGAACCTCCAAACTCCATCACACACACAGAGCATATCCTCAAGAATCTGAATAGTGCGTTTGGATTGCCTGTTAGTCTGAGGGTGAAATGCTGTGCTCAACTCAACCCGAGTACCCAACTCATGTTTTACGACTCTCCAGAACCGTGATGTAAAATGAGTACCCCGGTCAGAGATGATAGATACCGGCACACCATGAAGTCTGACAATCTCACGATATAAACTCGAGCCAACTGCTCGGAAGAATAGGTAGTCATCACAGGAAGGAAGTGAGCTGACTTGGTCAATCTATCCACAATCACCCAAACTGCATCAAACTTCCGCTGAGTCCATGGGAGCCCAACAATGAAATCCATAGTGATCCGTTCCCATTTCCACTCCGGAATCTCTAACTTCTGAAGCAATCCACCAGGTCGCTGATTCCTATACTTCACCTGTTGGCAATTTAGACACCGAGCAACATACTGCACTATGTGCTTCTTTGTCCTACGCCACCAATACTGCTGCCTCAAGTCCTTATACATCTTCGGGGCACCCGGATGAAATAGAGTACCGCGAGCTATGAGCCTCCTGAAGGATCAACTCACGCAAAACAATTACATTAGGCACACATAGCCTGCCCTGCATCTTGAATGCACCATAATCCCCAATAGTGACCTCCTAAGCATCACCGTGCTGCACCGTGTCCCTAAGGACAAGCAGATGGGGGTCATCATACTGATGCTCCCTGATACGATCATAAAGAGAAGATCGAGAGACCACACAGGCCAATACCCGACTAGGCTAAAAAATATCCAATCTCACAAACTGGTTGGCTAAGGCCTGAACATCCAACGCCATGGGCCTCTCTGCTGCTAGTAGATAAGCCAAGCTCCCCAAACTCTACGACCGACAACTCAAAGCATTGGCCACCACATTGGCCTTCCTTGGGTTGTACAAATTGGTGATATCATAATCCTTAAGCAGCTCTAACCACCTCCTCTGACATAAATTAAGATCATTCTGCCTGAACAGATGCTACAAACTCCAGTGATTAGTGTAGATCTCACAAGGAACACCATATAAATAGTGCCTTCAAATTTTCAAGGTATGAACAATAGCAACTAACTCGAGGTCGTGGATAGGATAGTTCTTTTCATGTACCTTCAGCTGTCTAGACGCGTAAGAAATTACCCTATGGTCCTGCATCAACACCACACCGAAGCCAACTCGTAACACATCACAATAAACTGTATAAGACCCCGAACCTGAAGGCAATACCAATACTAGGGCTGTAGTTAAAGCTGTCATGAGTTTTTGGAAGCTCTCCTCACACTCCTCTGTCCATCTGAAGGGAGCGCCCTTCTGGGTCAACCTGGTCATAGGCGTTGCAATAGATGAAAATCCATCAACAAATCGACGGTAATAACCCGCCAAACCAAGAAAGCTCCAGATCTCTGTAGCTGAGGACGGTCTAGGCCAACTCTGCACTGCTTCCACCTTCTTTGGATCCACCTTGATCCCTTCACTCGACACTATGTGACCCAAATATGCCACGGAATCCAACCAGAACTCACATTTTGAGAACTTTGCATATAACTTCTTTTCTCTCAAGGTTTGAAGCACTGTTCTCAGGTGCTACTCATGATCTTCCTGACTCCGAGAGTACACCAGAATGTCGTCAATAAAGACAATGATGAATGAGTCAATATAAGGCCGGAACACGCTGGGCATCAAATGCGTAAATGCTGTTAGGGCATTGGTTAGCCCATATTACATAACAAGGAACTCGTAATGACTATACCGATTTGTGAAAGCAGTCTTCGAGATATCTGGCTCCCGAATCTTCAACTGATGATAACCTGAACGCAAATCAATCTTGGAAAATACTCGGGCACCCTATAACTGATCAAATAGGTCATCAATACGAGGAAAAGGATACCGGTTCTTCACTATATCTTTGTTCAACTGGCGATAATCAATGCACATATGCATAGAAACATCCTTTTTCTACACAAACAAGACAGGAGCACCCCAAGGCGATAAATTAGGTCGAATGAAGCCCTTATCAAGCAATTCCTACAACTGTTCCTTCGACTCTTTCAACTTAGGATGGGCCATACGATAAGGAGGAATAGAGATGGACTGAGTGCCCGGCAACAAATCAATGCCAAAATCAATATCTCTAGCGGGCAACATGCCCGAAAGATTAGCTGGAAATACATCAGGAAATCCCTCAGTACTGGAACTGAATCAACTGTAGGGGTATCAACACTGACATCTCTCACATAGGCTAGATACGCATCATACCCCTTCTCAACCATTCGTTGAGCTTTACGAAATAAAATGACTCTACTAGGGGTGTAATTTAAGGTACCCCTCCACTCTAATCGCGGTAAATCAGGCATAGCCAGCGTTATGGTCTTGGCGTGACAATCAAGAATAGTATAATGGGGCGACAACCAGTCCATGCCTAAGATAACATCAAAATCTACCATGCTGAGCAATAATAAATCGGCTCTGGTCTCAAAACCACTAAGAGTAATCAAACACGACCGATACACGTGGTCCACAACAAGGGAATCTCCCACAGAAGTAGACGCATAAACATGGGAACTCAAAGAATCTCGAGATACGCCTAAATGCGGGGCAAAATAAGAGGACACATAGGAATAAGTGGAGCCTGGATCGAATAGAACCGATGCATCTCTATGACAGACTGGAACAATACTTGTAATGACAGAATCAGAAGCAACGACCTCTGTACGAGCAGGAAGGGCATAGTATCTGGCCTGTCCTCCCCCTCTAGGGCGACCTCTACCACTCTGACCTCTACCTCGGGGTGGCTGAGCAGGTGAGGTGGCAGCTGGTGCTGTAATCATAGCCTGAGGACCTGGTGGAGCACGTTGTGGCTGAGAAGTCTGTGGAGGTGCACCTCTCCTAAGTCCAGGGCAATCCCTCACCATATGGAGAGTGTCGCTACACTCAAAACAAGCTCTGGGAGGACGTGGTGGCTGTGATTGGCTTGGGCCAAGTCTGCTGGACTGACCGCTGATAGCACCCCGTGCAAGAGGCACACTAGATACTGGAGGTGCATAATAGGGCTCATAAGTTCTAAGAGGAGTTGGAATACCACTGGCGGCTGGAAGAGCTGAATGAACGGGGCGAATCACATATCCCCTACCATGACGAACTGCAGCTGGGGCGTTGGCACTAGAAAAATGGCCCAACTCTCGAGACCTCCTGGCCTCTCTCTCCTCCCTGTCCCGAGCAAGCATTCCCTCCACTCCTCCTAGCAATACTCACCATCTGCTGATACGAGAAATCCATCTCTGACTCCCGGGCCATGCTAGTCTTGATGCTGGGAATGAGTCCCTCAATAAAACGACGGACCCTCTCTCGAACTTTAGAAACCAAGGCCGATGCATGTCTAGCAAAGTCACTGAAACGGACTGTATACTCTGAAATAGTCATAGTACTCTGGCGCAACTGCTCGAACTCCGTGCGCCATGCGTCCATGAGGCTCTGAGGGACAGACTCCCTCAAAAACATATCCAAGAACTGAGTCCATGTACCTCAGCTGGACTGTCCAACTTATAAGTACGCCACCACTGATAGGCTGCCCCTCGAAGCAACCCCACTCGACTCTGCTATGCCCATAGTGCGGAGGATATGGTGGCACTCCTCCAGAAATCCCTGAGCATCCTCTGATGCTAGACCACTGAATGTAGGAGGGTCATACTTTTTATACATCTCGAGCCTACGCTGCTCCTCCTCCGAAGCTGCTGCCCTACCCTTGGGCTAGACTGGGGTTACAGGTGGTACCGGTATAACCTTTGGAATCTGATCAACATGAACCCGCTACTCTAGGGTGCGGGCGGCGGGAGTCTGTGCTCCTTCCCCGGCCCGAGATGTGGATGCGGCAAGGGGAATCAACCCTGCCTGAGCTAGAGTGAAGGTTCTCCTGGAGAGCTGGAGTAGTAGTAGTAGGCATATCAGGTGCCTGTGCTCCGATTGGAGCTACTGGTGGCTCCTTTACAGAGGCTCGTACGGGTGCTCTGGCTGCACCATGTGTGCGTTGTCGGCCTCAACCCCAGCCCCGGCCTCTGGAGACTCTAGTAGGGGACGCGGGTGCCTGGTCATCTCCAGTAGCACGTGTCCTCACCATCTGTGAGAGAATAGAAGACATAAGTTTAGAATTTTGAAGTCAATCATCTCGCACGACAAGGAATCAAATGAAGTGGAATTTTTCTAACAGTTCCATAGCCTCCCGAAGATAAGTACAGACGTCTCCGTGCCGATCCGTGAAACTCTAATAAACCGACTTGTGACTCATGACTCATATGAACCTAGAGCTCTTATACCAACTTGTCACGACCTAGTTTCTCCCTCCGTGAACTGTCGTGACGGCACCTAGCCTCTACAACTAGGTAAGCCTAATATTGTGGAAATGAAATGAAAACACAAAGATAACAGCTAACATGTATAATTAATTAGCGAAAGCGGTGCCACTCGGCATATACAATAATCATCTTTCCATAAACCCGGAATGTCGAAATGTCACAAGCTTCTAAGAGTTTCTAACTGCTCTATACATTCGTGTCTGAAGAAAACAAGGGGGGAATCAACACAAGGGTATAGAAGGGGACTCCGAGGTTTGAGGACGCGCCAGATGTACCTTGAAGTCTCCTGAAGCAGCAACCACGCAGCTAGACTTGGGGCTGATAGCTGGTACATGGATCTGCACATGAAAAACATGTGCAGGAAAGGGCATGATTACACCACAACGGTACCAGTTAAGTGCCAAGCCTAACCTCGATCGAGTAGTGATAAGATAAGGTTAGGACCCTACTAGTATAAATATAATGAGATAAGATAGAAAGAAATATACAGTAAAGTAAATAGTAAAGTAAATACGGAAATCTAACGGGAATAGAATTCAATGAAAACCATCAGCTCAGAACACAATAATAGCAACAGGGGATATCCAGGGATATCGTCCCGTAGTCCCAAACGTAAATGTGCAGGGGGATCTCCCGGAATATCGCTCCGTAGTCCAAAAGTAAATATGCAGTGCTGGGGGATCTCCCGGAATACCGTTCTGTAGTCCCAAAGTAAATATTCAACTCAACCAATATAAATAACAGTCACAGCAAGAAATTCTACAGTTTGGATTAAGTTCAAATCAAGAAAACCAGGAAAATTTCACTAAACATGCTGAACAGAGTTCAAATAGGCAGTTAAAACGGGAAGGCATGCTTTTCTAATCTAAACATAATAATACATATGCTAATGTAATTCAAACAAGGAGAAAACATGTTATGACTTAGTGAAAAATGGAGTTTTACAACCAATAGCCCGTGTATGTACTCGTCACCTTGCGTATATGGCGCTTATATATCAAACAGTACCAAATCCTAAGGGGAGTGCCCCCACACAAGGTTAGGCAAGCCACTTACCGTTAACCGAGCTCAAATCGATCCGAAAAAAATGCTCTTTCCACGAATATCAGGCTCCGAATTGACCAAATCTAGCCAAAACCAATTATGTAAAATAAATATAACTACAAGAAGCTAATTTAACGAATGGAAACAAAGTTAAAGCGAGAAATTGGAAAATTCGCTCTAAAGCCTCCCAGAGCTCATGTCTCAGAATCGGGTAAAAGTCACTAAACACGAACACCCATTCACTCACGCGTTCACTCGTACAAAAATCATCCAAAACCAACACCTAAATCCCACTCAAAACTCAGATTCTTTGTTGGGGAACTTTTCTCCCATTTCCACAACTTCCTCACTGAAATCCCCTAATTAGATGAAGAATACAATAATAGATTAATGAAATATGATCAAAATCGAGTTAGGAATAGTTACCCAATAGCTCTCCTTGAAAATCTCTCGAAAATTCGCCTTCTACCGAACTCCAAATTGAATTTTGTGATATGAACTTCAAACCCTCGAAAATACCCTTTTTTGCCCAGCGATTTCCGCTTGTGCGCTCCTAGTACCGCATCTGCGGTCCCGTTTCTGAGACAGGGACTCCGCATATGCGAGTTTTTATTAAACTCCAGAGTTCTCACCTGGGCGCCTTTGTCCGCATCGGCAGATGCACTTCTGCGGCTAACCATCCGCTTCTGCGGAGCCTTGGGTCCTTCTCACCTCCACAGCTATGACTACCCTTCCGTAGATGCGGCTCCGCTCCTGCAACTCCCATCTGTGACCCCTGGCCTTTATACCCAAACCCGCACATGCGACTCCTTCCTCGCTTCTGCGAGGCCGTACATGCGGGCTTCCCACCGTAGGTGCGAAAACACCAGAACCAGCCAACTACAGAATATGCACAAGTCTAAATTTCAACCCATTGAGCATTTGAAACACACACGAGGCCCCCGGGACCTCAGCCAAACATACCACCCAATCCTAAAACATCATACGAACTTAATTGAGTCCTCAAAACACATCAAACAACGCTAAAGACACAAATCTCCCTCCAATCCAAACTTAATGAACTTATAACTTCCAAATTCGACAACCGATGCTGAAAACAACCAAACCACGTCCGATTGACCTTAAATTTTGCACACAAGTCATAATTCACGCTAGGCACTTACTCCAACTTCTGGAATCGGATTACGACCCCGATATCAAAAATTTCACTACCGGCCCAAAATTCCAGAAATTCAACTCCATTCCGGAGTCGTCTTTTCATAGTTCCAACTTCGGTCCAACTTCTAAGTCTTAAGCCTCCGTTTTAGGGACTAAGTGTCCCAAACACTTTCAAAAAATCAAGATGAACCCTCCCGGCAAGTCACAATAGCAAAAAAAGATACGAGGAAAGCAGTTAATAGGGGATTGGGACTCTAACTCTTAAAACGACCGGCCGGGTCGTTACATCAACATAGCTCTAATAGGTATGAATAAACTCCCCTTTGTCGCAAAATTATACTGTTTAAAATAAATAAAAAATATTACTTATGTATATATACTTTATGTTGTATCCCCTTGACGAATTCATATATTTACTTCTTTAAATTTTGATACCCCTTAATAAAAATTCCGACTCCGCTACTATGTGTAAAATGACTGAATGACAGTATGCCTAATTGTCAAATATATAAAGGACATAACTAATGACAGTGTAAATATTGCTTACATATAGTGCATTTTTAATTGATTATAGTATGTTATTTTGTTAACTTTATACTATAAAATTACGATTACTTTAAGAAATTACGTATTGTTGTAGATCACCTTAAATATGATAATTTACAAAATTATAAACCGCTCAGTGTGTTAATATACCTTACCACTGTGACTCTTATCTAATTTGATGGGCTTTTCTTAGCTTTTTCTACGGAGTGATTTGTTTGAACTAGCCGTTTTCTAGATAACAATAATAAAAAGTACAAAAATGTAACGATCCGACAGGTCATTTTGAGTATCTGCTCGCTCGATATTTTGAGGGCTTGAGTATCTCCGTATAATGTAATATGACTTGCTTAAATCGTCGGTATTGGTTTTCAAGTTACCCAGAATCAATTTGGAAGAATGAACTTCAAGATTTAAGTTCTAAGTTGGAAGAATTGACCAAGTTTGACTTTTTAGCATTTGACCTCGGAATAGAGTTTCATCAGTTTCGTTAGCTTCGTTGGGTAATTTTTGATTTAGGAGCACGTCTGGATTGTAATTTGGAGGTCCTTAGTTGAATTAGTCTTGAAATGCCGAAAGTTGGATTTTGAGAAGTTTGACTGGGAGTGGACTTTTTGATATCGGGGTTGGATTCTGATTCTAGAAGTTAGAATAGGCCTGTAAGGGAAAATGTGACTTGTGTGCAAAATTTGAGGTCAATCGGAGGTGATTTGATAGGTTTCGACATCGGTTGTAGAAGTTGAAGTTTTAATGTTCTTTGATTTCAACTTGAGGTGTGATTCATCATTTCGAGGTTGTTATGCGTGATTTGAAGCTTCGAGTAGGTTCGTTCGGCATGTGAAACTTATCTTCAAAATTTGGCGCCATTCGGAGTTGATTTGATATGGTTCGGACACTCGGTTGCGATTCTAGAAGTTCTTGAAGTTTAGTTTGATCTTCATGTTTGGCATCCTATTCATGGTTTTAGAATTTATTTTGATGATTTGAGCGCGCGAGCTAGTTTGTGTTGTGTTTTAGGACCTGGGTGCATGATTGGTTTGGAGCCCCAAGGGCTCGGGTGAGTTTCGGATTGGTTTCGGAATGATATTTCATAAATTTGGTTGCTGGTATACTAGTATCATCGCATTTGCGATGTATTGGTCGCAAATGCGACAACCGCAATTTCGAAGCAGCCATCGCATTTGCGAAGTCCGGGCTGCTGGGGAGAGTTTGCATTTGCTAAGAACTCTGCCGTATTTGCGAAACTTCTTCCTTCACATTTGCAAAGTATAGGGTCGTAATTGCGACCTAAGCAGGAGGCCCTCCAGTTCGCATTTGCGATACATTATTCGCATTTGCGATGGTTGCATGTGCGAACCCCCTGTCGCAAATGAGACATCTGCAACTTGTTAAGTGCTGAGAATTTCGAGTTTTACTTCATTTTTCATATATTTTGAACCCTAGCTTCGAGGAGAGGCGATTTTGTGAAGGGATTTTCATACCAAATCATTGGGTAAGTGTCTTTAATCAATTTACAACTATATTTCATGATTTTATACAAGATTTAACATCAAAGCCATGGGAAATCTAGGAAAAATTTGGTGATTTTGTCAAAGTTTTGAAAAATGAAAATATGGGATTTGAGAGTCGAATAGGACTTGGATTTGAAAACAAAACATATATTTGGACTCGTGAGGCTATGGGTAGTCAAGACCTACCCTTGGACCCGGGTTTTGACCGGGCGTGCCTGGGGTTTGACTTCTGTTGACTTTTTAGAAATCAATAAAAATCACAGCTCTATTAATTAGAATTATTTTCTCTTGCATTCTGTGATGTATTCAAGTCGTCATTGGCTAGATTGAGCCGGGCGGAGGCGAATTTGTAAAGGAAAAGGGCTAGATTGAGTGTTGAGCTAGCCGAATTGTAGTAAGTGTTTTGCCCAACTTTGTTGAGGCAATTTTTTCTCCTATTTGTCATTGTTTGCTACATGCGGGGGTGATACATATATGAGGTGACGAGCGTATATGTATGTGCCAGGGTTAATCATGCTTGGGGATTGGATTATGTTTCATTTATGTTTGTAGAATTTCGTGACTTCTTGCTTCATGCGTTGCTTGACTCTTAGATACTAAATGTCGCACCCCCTTTTTCTCGCGAAATCGGGTTTCGACATTTTGACAACTCCTTTTGAGAGGGTAAGGAAAAGGAATTGGTTAGAGTCGCCACCTAACGGATTAAGGTGCGTAAGGGCACCTAGAGCTGATAACTCATATCATACCAGTTTGCATCACCAGAGATCGGGTAAGGGATCGAAATTACCTTGAGGGGAAGGTGTTAGGCACCCCTCGATGTCCATAACGGTGGGTCCCGGCCGAACTTAATTTACGAAATAGTCTAATAAAGAAGCTAGAAAATTACTTAATGGGGGGTCCTAAATTTTTTAGCCTAAAGGATCACCCCATGCAACATAAATAATACTTCGTAACTCCCTCGAGATAGGGTGTTACTCATATTATTCAGCGGGCACAGAATATCATCTCCTGCTACCCAATTACTATCTTTGAGTTGTTACTTAAAGCGCTCTAGTTGATTCTAGTGCGTTTCCTATGCGTGCACTACCCGTCCCTTACCTATGGTTCTGGAGGCATTAGGATTTCTATTTGGGGTGGTTCTAGACTAAGCCTGGGTTGCTCAAAATTTTAAAATACTAGGCGACAAAAAAAACAGTTAGGACTTTTCACATAAAAACAGATATGGTCTCATATTGACCTCCACACATAAATAACAAATGCACGCAACTGATTAGCAGATTTTATTGATCGCTGAATCCTATAGACAGGATATCTATGTGAGAAGACAAGCGAGCAGTGATATACATAATCAGTTTCATTAATGCAAGTGTTAAGGCCTATTATTTTTCCTACAAGGAAGATATTCGAACGGTCATGGAATAAAGGCGAGTAATTGATGGGAGTTGGTTACGTCCGGAATAAGGACCGGGTATGAATGGTATGACCGGAAACCAGAGCGAAGGTTGCTCATGTTTGAAGAACGGCTAACTTCTAAATTACCTGCAAAACTTAAAACACGATGCGTGCAAATATATATATGGATTATTGCGAGAATTTAAACATGATGCAAATTCCCTTTGGACCATGAAGGTTGTCTTTGGACGGTGAGGATGATGTCCTTTGACCATGACGTCCCGGGCCATGAATCATGAGATAAGGGATTCGCAGGCCATGAGATGATGTTCTCGAGCCATGATAATGGTGCCTCCGAACCATGATGCCTTTGAATAATGGTGTGTAATATTAAGAGATCCCCAGGCCATGGCATGATGTCTTCAGGCTATGAGGATGATGCCTTCAGACTATGACGCCTTCGGACAGAGACATGGTGATGCATATGAGCAAAACAAGACAGAGCTTAGTCTTGTATAGGATCGGGACAAAGCTTAGCCCCGCACACGGTAAAATAGTGCTAGGATTCAGATAGGGTAACGTCCGATCATTAGACAAGGAAAAGTAGAGCTTAGCCTTACGCATATGGGAGGCAATGCTTAACATCACGCGAGAGAAGGGAGACAGGGCTTAGTCTCATGCAATGGAAGGCAGTGCTTAGCCTTATGCAATTGAGGAGGCAAGGCTTAGCCTCATGCAAGAATTGAGACAGAGCTTAGTCTCATGCAAGGAGAAGGCAATGCTTAGCCTTATACAAGTAGGGAGGCAGGGCTTAGCCTCATGCAAATAGAGGAGACAATGCTTAGTCTCATGCAATTGGAAGGCAGGGCTGAGCCTCATGCGAATAGAGGAGACAATGCTTAGTCTCATGCAATGGGAAGGCACGACTTAGCCTTATGCAGCTGGGGAGGCAGGGCTTAGCCTCATGCAAGAATTGGAGACAATGCTTAGTCCCATGCAATGGGAAGGCAGAGCTTAGCCTTATGCAGTTGGGAAGGCAGGGCTTAGCCTCATGCAAGAATTGGAGAAAATTCTTAGTCTCATGCAATGGGAAGGCAGAGCTTAGCCTTATGCAGTTGGGGAGGCAGGGCTTAGCCTCATGCAAGAATAGAGACAGAGCTTAGTCTCATTCAAAGAGAAGGCAATGCTTAGCCTTATGCAAATAGGGAGGCAGGGCTGAGCCTCATGCAAATAGAGGAGACAATGCTTAGTCTCATGCAATGGACAAATAGCAAATAAGAGCAGAATATTTCTTAGCTGGTTTGCGCTTGGAGGTCCGGTTATTATAATGATTTTGAGGCGCACGTACTTGTGTTTATTCCTTGTTCCTGCATCCAAAGAAAAATTGTGAGTTTTGTGGAGGAGGTTGGTTCGTGCCTTTGTCTGTCTGTTTTCCTTTGCTTTGCTTTGGAAATCCTGTTTGAGTTACCCTGGGTAACATCTGGCTGTTTCATAAAAATAAAGTTTTCGAGAAAAATATGGGTGCATTTGATGTACGTAGTTATTTAAAACTATAATAGTATGCAATATTAAGTAAATTAGATGAACTAATGACTGCGACACTTTTAGAGACATTGCGGAATTTTAAGGGTCCTCAGTTTAGTAATCGATCCTTCGGCCGTGCTGCATGTGACGAAGTTTGTTGGACCTGCTCTGGAATTTTGAGAATCCTTCTCAAAATTCTGCCCCAGTTACTTAACCGATTCTCTGACTTTCTTACATATGACGTCGGCTGGACTTGCTCCAGAATTTTGACGGCCCTCCTCAAAATTCTGCCCCCGTTTCTAGTTATGGGAAATGAAATTTTTTTTGAGATGTGACCGAACCCACAGGGCTGCCTACGTATCCCTTCTTAAATGGGAATTAGGTCAAGCGTAGTTCAGTTACATCAGATAAAGAAGCGTGAAAAATTTAAATATAGTATCTCTGGGCTGCGTCCGAATTGATAGGCTTTGGCCAAACTTCTCCGTCCATTTCTGCAAGTATGAGTGCTCCTCCTGTTAGTACCCTGTGAACCATGTAAGGACCTTGCCAGTTAGGTGAAAATTTCCCTTTGGCTTCATCTTGATGTGGAAAGATCCGCTTCAACACTAGCTGCCCCGGTGTGTCTTGGTTTGATTCTTTTGTTGAAAGCTTTGGACATTCTATTCTGATAAAGCTGACCATGACACACTGCATTCATCCTTTTTCCATCTATGAGGGCTAATTGCTCATAGCGGTTCCTTATCCATTCTCCATCACTGAGTTCGGCTTCTTGTATGATCCTTAAAGAAGGAATTTCTACCTCGGTGGGAATGACATCTTCGGTACCATAAATCAGCAAATAGGGAGATGCACCGGTTGATGTGTAGATTGTGGTACAGTATCCCAATAAGGAAAATGATAACTTCTCGTGCCATTGCTTGTGATTTTCTACTATTTTCCTTAGTATCTTCTTGATGTTCTTGTTGGCAACTTCCACGGCTACGTTCATTTGAGGCCTGTAAGCTATGGAGTTTTTGTGCTTGATTTTCAAGGTTTCACACATGGATTTCATCAAATCACTGTTGAGATTGGCGGCATTGTCAGTGATGATGGACTCGGGAACCCCGAATCGACAAACAATACGATCCCTGACAAAATCTGCGACGACTTTCTTAGTTACCGCTTTGTAAGATGCAACCTCTACCCATTTTGTGAAGTAATCGATGGCCACTAAAATGAACCTATGCCCGTTCGAAGCAGTGGGTTCGATCGGACCAATGACATCTATTCCCCAGGCAGCAAAAGGCCAAGGTGCACTTGTTGCATGAGTTTGTTTGGTGGTACCAGTATCATATCTGCATGTACCTAGCATTGGTGGCATTTCTGGACATACCAGATGCAATCTGTTTCCATAGTCATCCAAAAGTATCCTGCCCTGAGTATCTTCTTGGCTAGAACGAAACCATTCATATGTGGGCCGCAGGTTTCGGCATGTATTTCTTCGAGCAATTTGGAAGCTTCTTTGGCATCAACACACCTTAATAGTCCTAGATCAGGTGTTCTCCTATACAAAATTCCTCCGCTTTGGAAGAAATGATTGGACAGCCTACGCAGTGTGCATTTTTTAGTATGGTTTGCCTGCTCTGGGTATTCTCCTTTCGCCAAATATTCCTTGATGTCGTGGAACCATGGATTTTTGTCCGTTTCTTCTTCAACATGAGCATAATAAGCTGGCTGACTGTGGATCCTTACCGAAATGGGATCGATGAAATTCTTATCCGGATGCTGTATCATGGAAGATAAAGTAGCCAATGCGTTTGCGAACTCGTTCTGGATTCTTGGAACATGTTTGAATTCTATCTTCGTGAACCTCTTTATCAGTTCTTGCACATGATACAGGTATTGTAGTATCTTGGTGTTTTTCGTAGCCTATTCTCCTTGAACCTGATGTACCAGAAGATCTGAATCACCAATTACCAATAACACTTGTATATTCATGTCGATGGCTAAGTTGAGACCCGTGATGCAAGCCTCATATTCTGCCATATTGTTGGTGCATGGAAACCTAAGCTTTGCGGATACCGGATAATGCTGACCTGTCTCCGACACCAAAACTGCTCCAATACCCACTCCTTTAAAGTTTGCAGCTCCATCGAAAAACATTCTCCAGCCGTCGTAGGCTTCAGCAATGTCCTCTCCTACGAATGACACATCTACATCAGGAAAATACATTTTGAGTGGTTAATATTCTCCTCCTACAGGATTTTTGGCAAGATGATCTGCCAAAGCTTGTTCTTTGACTGCCTTCTGAGTTACATAGATGATACCGAACACACTCAGCAATATTTGCCACTTCGCCAACTTCCCGGTAGGCATAGGCTTCTGAAAGATGTACTTTAGGGGATCCATCCGTGATATGAGGTATGTGGCATAGGCACAGAAGTAATGCCTCAATTTCTGAGATGTCCATGTCAAAGCACAGCAAGTGCGTTCTAGCAGAGAGTACCGTGCTTCATAAGGTGTGAAATTCTTACTCAAGTAATATATGGCTTTCAACATTCTTCCTGTCTCCTCATGTTGTCCCAAAACACAACCAAAAGCCCCATCTAGTATGGACAAATAGAGTAGCAAAGGTCTCCCTGGTTCTGGCGGGACTAGGACTGGCGGTGTGGACAGGTATTCCTTGATTTTGTCAAAAGCCTTCTGACAATCCTCGGTCCAACTGGTTGCAGCATCCTTCTTCAACATTTTGAGGATTGGTTCACATATTACTGTGGACTGTGCTATGAAGCGGATGATGTAATTGAGGCGTCCCAGGAAGCTCATCACGTCCTTCTTGCTCTTCGGCGGTGGTAACTCATGGATAAATTTAACCTTTGACGGGTCCAACTCGATTCCTCGGCGGCTGACAATGAATCCCAACAATTTTCCGGCAGGAAACCCGAATGCATATTTTTCGGGGTTCAGTTTTAAATTGTACTTCCGTAGCCGGTCAAAGAACTTCCTCAAGTCTGCTATGTGATCTGTGGCTTTCTTGGATTTGATGATGATGTCGTCAACATATACCTCTATTTCCTTGTGTATCATATCATGGAAGATGGCCGTCATGGCTCTCATATAGGTGGCCCCAGCATTCTTCAGACCGAATGGCATCATTTTATAGCAATACACTCCCCATGGTGTAATGAAAGCTGTTTTCTCTGCATCTTCTTCGTGCATCCAAATCTGATGATAATCCCCGAAGCAATCTACAAAGGATTGGAGTTCATGCTTGGCGCAATTGTCTATCAGAATGTGTATGTTCGGTAGTGGGAAATCGTCCTTGGGACTTGCTCTATTTAAATCCCGATAGTCAACACACACCCTGACTTTCCCATCTTTCTTCAGAACCGGTACAATGTTTGCTAGCCAGGTTGGGTACTCTACTACCCTGAGGACTTTGCCTTTGATATGCTTAGTGACTTCCTCCTTGATTTTTAGGCTCATGTATGGTTTGAAATTTCTGAGTTTCTGCTTCACCGGCGGTCACATTGGATTGGTAGGCAACTTATGAGCCACTATAGATGTGCTCAGACCGGTCATGTCATCATATGACCATGCCAAAAAATCCTCATATTCTTTCAGAAAACGAGTGTATTCTTTCTTCTCTGACGGTGACAGGTGAATACTTATGCGAGTTTCTTTGATGGTTTCAGAATCTCCCAAATTGACCGTCTTGGTTTCATCCAGGTTGGACTTAGGCTTATTTTCAAAATTCTCAACTTCTCTGATAACTTCCTCAGGTATCTCATCTTCTTCTTCCGAGTCACTATCCTTATGTTGCGTTGTCTCATTACATGTCACAGTCGTTGGTTCATCAAGGTAGAAATTGTAATGCTGTAGAAGAAAAATATGAAAGATAACGATAATAAAACATCAAATTATTTGGTAAATGCTGAAACGTTAAACAAAATATCGTCTAGATGACTTCAAAACAATGTTTTCTAAAACAAAATACTAAAAAAAAGGTGTTTTCAAAATTAAATGCTCAAAAGTTTTTTTGTCGAATAACATTAGTAGCCATGCTACCTCGGGACTCGTCTGGCCCTTGNCCCCCTCTGGATTCGACTACTTACACATTAACGATTAGCATGTCGGCATTTATCTCTCCAAATAATGCACATATCGTGGTTTCGCCCGTTGGGATTATGGAAATCCCGGTGGACTTTGGACAAGGTTTTTCTTAGAGGGTTATTATGCGGACAACATATTAACCCAGGCTAGGTTTGACCAAGATGCATGTACAGTCATTATCAGAGTAAGGTTTCTATAGAAGTCTAGACTGGTACCATCAAGTGGATAACTTGAGAGGGAAAGGCACGGAACCGTCGACTGCACGGTTGATCGACTAGTTTTACCGCAAATAAGCCTTTCCAAATATAAAGAGTGATTTTAGGAAGAGCGCGGACACTCATCAAGTGCCGCTATGGTATTAGTACGCACGAGTGGAATATGATGTTGAGTATGCATTATGTAAAAAATAACACATTGTCAAGTATTTTCACATGTTTGAAAATAAATGCAGTATTGAATAAACGTAAAGACATAAAGGAAAGAAAAACAGGGAAGAAGTTAGTTTGCGAAATGAAGGAATTGTAATAAAGCAAATAGAGGGGGTAAGGATTGGGAGAGACATGATATAGAAAAATCAAAAGTCGGGAACATGATTAGGAAATAAGGGGAAACACACGTTGTAATTGAATTAAACGAAGAATTGCATGTGAGTTCATATAAAGGGGAAATAGGGAAAAGGATGTGCATGTAGCAAATAAAAGGAAAACAAGAGCAAAATAACAAAAATACGCTTATCGGGAAAGACTAATTCATGTAGATCAAGTTCATAATGGTAAGAGCCTAAAGATGTCCCCAGCAGAGTCGCCATGCTATCACGCCCCCTTTTTCTCGCGAAATCGGGTTTCGACATTTTGACAACTCCTTTTGAGAGGGTAAGGAAAAGGAATTGGTTAGAGTCGCCACCTAACGGATTAAGGTGCGTTAGGGCACCTAGAGCAGATAACCCATATCATACCAATTTGCATCACCAGAGATCGGGTAAGGGCTCGAAATTACCTTGAGGGGAAGGTGTTATGCACCCCTCGAGGTCCACAACGGTGGGTCCCGGCCGAACTTAATTTACGAATTAGTCTAATAAAGAAGCTAGAGAATTACTTAATGGGGGGTCCTAAATTTTTTAGCCTAAAGGATCACCCCGTGCAACATAAATAATACTTCGTAACTCCCTCGAGATGGGGTGTTGCTCATATTGTTCAGCGGGCACAGACTATCATCTCCTGCTACCCAATTACTATCATTGAGTTGTTACTTAAAGTGCTCTAGTTTATTCTAGTGCGTTTCCTATGCGTGCACTACCCGTCCTTACCTATGGTCCTGGAGGCATTAGGACTTCTATTTGAGGTGGTTCTAGACTAAGCCTGGGTTGCTCAAAATTGTAAAATACTAGGCGACAAACAAATTAGTTAGGACTTTTCACATAAAAATTGATATGGGCTCATATTGACCTCCACACATAAACAACAAATGCATGCAACTGATTAGCAGGTTTTATTGATCGTCGAATCCTATAGACAGGATATATATGTGAGAAGACAAGCGAGCAGTGATATACAGAATCAGTTTCATTAATGCGAGTGTTAAGGCCTACTATTTTGCCTACTGTTTTTATTTAGGACGACATCTGGGCATTTCATGCAGTGACTAATAACAGTAAATCACAGTTACAAATCCAGAATTGTGGTTTTAGTCCTATTGGAATATTGTCTAAGTGATTGGCAGTGGCGATTGTATTCAGAACCAATTAGTAGTATCCTACAGGCATGATATCTAATGTCGAGTTGGTTTTAACCCAATAGGCATGATTTCTAGATGCACACTGATTTTAGCTTCATAGACATGTTTCACAGCCTTGTATTTCCCTTTAATCCTATAGGCATGCTTTCTAATTGCTGAACCGACTTAAATCCTATAGGCATGATCTCTAGGTTTGAAACTGATTTTAATCCTATAGACATGATATCTATTACTGAATTGATTTAAATCCTATAGGCATGATATCTATCAAGCAGCACAAGTGCAGAAATTGTGCACATTCTCAGCAAACAATTGAATCAAACATTGGGGTATTATCGGCATGGTTGCTAACATATATTGATGCGTCCTATAGGTATGATTTCTAATATACACACCATATAAAACTCATAGGGGTTTAAGTAGAATTAACATCACCAATGACAGTCCTATAAGCAGGGTTTCTAAAACACATTGTAGAACTTAACAGTTTTGACAAATAACCAGAACTAATAGCATAGATGAATCTCTATAGGCAGGATTTTTACCCAGTTTAACAAAAGGAAATAAGAAATCCCCCCGATTTTACTAAATACCCCAGATCTGTTTATTACAAAGTTATTACAGACCAGATAGCGAATGAATTACATAACAGTAATAAAAATCACACTATAGGGAGCCTTCATTAGGCCCAAATAAACCTGGGAACCAGGCCTTCATACCAATCAACTTCGAAGCTTATTTCATAGGTACACCATACCCAAATACCCAGAGCACATATTGAACCAGGTTTTCAGTGTATCAAAGTTCCTAAGGGCCTCAGGGACCCAGGGCAATGCTCACGCCAGAACCACATACTCAGAAATGATTCAAAAGAGATTAGGAACCAGTTCCCAGTGTGTCAGAGCTCACGAGAGTCTCACATAGACCCTGAGCAGTGCTCACACTTGGGTGGTTGAGGAAAGAACCTAAAGGACTAAGATTGGGAGTTTTAAAAAGAGTAACAACATATAAAAAGAGGTAGGGATAAATTTAACACAATTTGTATTTCTCAGAAGGAGGCCACCATAGCAAAATTTTAGAAAAAAAACATGTAGGCGTAATGGCATTAAGAAAACAAACAAGAGTGGCAAAGTACACAGTTTCAAACAAGTTAAGTCAGAAAAGACTTGATTACACTAAGTGTGCATGCTAACATTTAGTACAACATTGTTTAATCACAGAAACATTTAGGCAGAGTGCTAAGGCAAACAATCAGATTATCATATGAATCCAAAGGGATACAAGACCTCCTAGCAGGGCATATGAATTAGGTAACAATACAAGTCTGGAAAGTTAGGATTAATAAACTAATTTCATGCTAGTAGTACCCTAAGGATACTAAGTTCAGAACAAGTTCAGGACTAGCAAATAGTATGCATGAGACAAGTTAAAATAATAAGTTATCCTTTAAGAGGATTCATATTATTCATAGATAACCAATCTCCGAACTAACAGTATCAACTATATGACCAAAAGAGAATCGTATAGACAGGCAGAATCATGCTCAGAATGCACTTTAAACATGCTGGATTGTAAACATAGTTCAAGGATATATAGCGATGAAATGATAAAGGATAGTCACTCACCAGTTAAGCAAGCAAACCAGAGTAATACCACAGAGTCGAGAGTCCAGAATATTTGGCCTTGGCTTTCAGTCGGCAAAGACTAGTAGTAAGCAAGAGAGAGCAGAAAGATTATAGAACTAAGCCCTAGATTTCTTAATAAGAATATTGAGAGTTCAAATCTAATGGGGAAAGGGGAGAAGGTTTAAATAGCACCGGACTAGGCACATAAATATGGCAATAATCAATCAAGGAAACATTTAATAGTCAATTAAGGGAAGAAAACTCAGAACTTTATTTAAGGTAATTAATAAGTAACAAGTGCATAGATGCGTAAATATAGAGTTAGAGATTTTAACACGGTAATTAATGACTTAAACAGATTTGAGGAATCAAAGATTCCTAAGTTTAGGGTTAGTGAAAGTGGTCCACATTTAATGGCAATAATCTCAAAACATATAGACAAAAATTACTGAAGGAAATAGCGAAAGAAAGAATCGAAAACCCTAATTTTAGGGTGAGTAAAATTAGTCAGAAATTAATGGCAAGGGTGATAATAAAGATGCATAGAGACATATAGACGGAACAATTATATATTGAACAAGATTTGGTTCAATTTCAAAGAATCAAAAACCCTAGTTTTAGGGTAAGTAAAAAATTAGTCAGAAATATCTATAAAAAATCATAATAAAGATGCACATAAATAGATACACGGAAACATTACAGAGAAATATTTAACAAAATTAGGAAAACTATAATAGATTTTGAAAGATCTGAACACTAGATTTTAGGTTAAATGAGGAATCGAGAAAATCTCAGAGATTCATACCATAAAGAGACGAAGAATGAACATAGATGGAAAGAAGCAAAGATCTGAACCAGATTTGGTTCACAATAGGAGAGATCTGCTTGCCATGTTAGGCAAGCAATTATGTAACACCATAAATGGATAGCCAGTAGCGAGACAAGATGAATAAGGTAAGAAGATCATTGATGGATTGTCACGCCCCCAACCTCGGGAGGCGCGACCGGCGCTCAATCGAGTGAACTCAACTGAGCAAGCCTTTTTGGACACTTTCTACCCAACTCACTATGATTAAGGAAACCATGCTTTCGTTTATTTAGACAGTAGGAAAGATCGTACATGTAACATTGTTAGTTCAATTTATATTACAACCCTCAAACTATCGTTAAGTTTCCAAGATTTCATACAGATACAGTTTAGAAGAACTAGAGTTTAGAATTACAATAGAGTTCATTCACCCATCCAACACCCATACATAACTCCCACAAACGTCTACGGAGCCTCTAAAGATACAAAAGACAGTTATGATAATGCCGACAACAAGGCCCCGGCTATACCTCAAAAGTGGTAATTATAACAAAAGACATACTGCACAACCCCTGGAAGAAAAGGGGCTCACCAAGATTGCTAAGTGGAGGCTGCTCCGCTACCTACGATCGGCACTGTCTGCTATGGAGCCACCTACATCCATTCAAAGATGTAGCACCCCCGGCAAAAGGGACGTTAGTACCATGGAATAGTACTAGTATGTATAACTAAACACCATCTTATTAGAAAGAACTATCATACAAGAACAAAGAAATCATAAGGATCAATCAAAAGCTTTAAACGATCACCACATCATCAAATAAAAAGGATCATATAACTTTCACATAATTTCCATAGCTTTGGGTTGGGGTATTTAATACTGTTCATCATCATTCACAATACCACCGCTTTCTTGTGCGGAGTCCGATCACGACCGATCGGCTAGGTTGCCTCATTTGAGACATGTATCTCAATCACAATCTCATTCTCACTTTCCGGATTCAATATCAGCACAATACCACCATGTGTGCGGCATGGCGTCCGATCACGGCTCGATCGGCTAGGACGTCTTACCAAGACGTTGTTCCTTTTTCATTAATCATCTCATTTCAATCTTTATTTTACATATATCAATTCATAGGCACTTGGGGCCACGATTATCACATCATACTTGGCACTAGGCCACATTTCATAACTCAAGCTCTTTTTCCCCACATTTCACATCATTTCCACTTTTAACGTTAACCTTGCAATTTAACATAATAGGCACATACAAGAGCAATTCAAGTTGTAAGCATAGAGAAGATTTCACATAGTTTGGCATAACAATCTCAGTTTAAACTTGACTTGAAGTCTAGGCATTCCAACACATGGTTCACATTCTTCACAGATCCTTAAATTACCAAGAATAGTATATTGAACATATGGAGACACACCTTTCACGTATATATTTGCAACACCAATTCATGTGAAATAACTATCAATACATCAATCAAATTTCGGTCTTACAACATTGCATGGACACCAACGGAGCTCAATTTCTAAGAAGAGGGATTTTAGCCATACATACCTCAATAGAGCTTTCCTTAAATTCTTATAAAATTCCGGAACTCTTAGCAACTTCGATCTATTTTATGAGAATTACAAGTTGAACCAAAAATTAGAGAGATGATTAAGATTCTAGCTCATTTAAGTATATTATCAAGCACTAAGTGTGCATTGTGATTTTAGGACCTTTTTATGAGAGGTTCTATCATCCTACACCCCATTTGTTACATTTTTAGCTCATAATTCCCCCCTACCCTTTTATCATTCATGCATGCAAGATAATCAATTCTTATACCCATGAACCCACTTGTTAATTACTCATTTTAGTAGGAATTTCGAAATCAAAGATTAGGGCACAAGTTCTTACCTCTTAGAAAGAAGTCTTAGTAACTTTACTTGATAATCTTCAAGGATTTGGGCAAGGGTTGAATGGGGACTTGGTGATGATCACTTCCTCTCTGTAGGATTCTTCTCTCACTCTAAATGTAGTAGAAAATAGCATAAAATGGTCTAATGGCTTGTTTTTAATGAGATGGGGTCGGGTTTTAAAAGTTAGAAAATAGGAGCCCCGACTCAATCTGCGGTCGCATATGCGATCGCATAACTGATATGCGGCCCGCAAAAGGGACCGCAAAAATGACCCTCGAACTTGCACATTCTGCTCGAGTATGCGACCAAAATGCGGTCCGTATACCTGTTCTGCATTCGCATAATGTACTGCAGAACTGCCCCTCGCAAAAATCCCATGGAGGTTATGCGACGACTATGCGGCCCGCATATAGATTATGCGACCGCATAATTTGGCCGCATAGTTGTCCTCAAATTAGCCAACATTCTACCTTACTGCGGCAGTTATGCGGCCCGTATTGCTATTATGCGGTCGTATAATGGGCCGTAGAAACGCGCTCTTTTGAAAACATTTTTCCTTAACTTTTTAATGCACAGATCAATCCAAAAGGTCCGAACCGCTGCGAGCTTGGCACTACGAGATTTCGGGTTTTGAGTAAAAATTTCGCGGGGCCTTACATGGATTCCATGTCTAGGTTGGAATCAAAGGGGAAATGGGGTTACGACGCTAGGGTTTCAGAAGAGGAAAAGAAGAGAGTGTTCTGGGGCGGCGTGGGGTGTAAAATGATTAGGGTTAGGGGTTTCGTTAGGTTTAAAGAAGCGGAGTGAATGGTAGTCGCTGATCTTGAGAGATCAACGACTGGGATTAAAGGTAAACAGAGCGGGTCATATAAAATATGTACCGACCGATTTTAGTAAGGGGTTGTTTGGTTTGGGCTCGGGAGCTATTGGGCTGGTGTAAAGGTGTTGGTCTTGGTATTTTGGGCTGGGGTAATTGGGTAGTGTATAGGTCCAAAATTGGGGTTTTAGGGGGCTATATTTTAAATACCCAATTTAACCAATAAATAATTTATAAAAAATAATTAACAAATAACAAAAATATCACTTGTGCATGGAAATGATTTAAAATAATTACATAACATTATAAAAATAGAAAAAGTCATTTTCTGTATAAATAATATAATTATACATGCATATGGGCTATTATTATTAAATCTGCAATATAGCCTTGTAAAATGTAAATGTAATTATAAAAATGCACTGAAAAGAACTCAAACATTATACTGGTATAAATGATAAGTTTAGATGACTAACTCATCTTAAAAAAATAATTTGGAGGGTAATTATTGGATATTTATATAATAAAATGTAGAAACAAATTGATTTAAAGTNATTTTCCCATTGAAAATTATGAAAGAAAAGTCCAAATTCCATATTTGGTTAAGTCACGTTTTTCATTCTGTTTGAACAAAATAAGAAAGAGATGGTAACTGATGTGTGTATATATATATATATATCTATATATATATATATATATATATATATATATATATATATATATATATATATATATATATATATATATATATGAGAGAAAAAGTGGGTATCAACACTAAGAACATAATATTAAATAATAGAAACCAAGACTTAGCTTATTATAACTTGATCAAACTTGACGGAAATTCTGAGAATACATTGATGTGTCTAATTCGATCATCTCTATGCGAAATCATTACTACATTACTACAACCGATATTCTTGAGATACTAGACTCTATGCTTGTGTTGTGGATCATTTGTGAGATTCGTGGAAGTATTTGAATAATAAGGTTCTTGAGGGTTGTTGAATCATTATTGACTTGGAAAGTTGTGATTAGGATTTGTTTGGAATATCTGTTAAAACACTCTCCTTGATGTTATTTATGCTTCCTGCCTTGTTTGTCATTGATATACATATGCTTGGTAAGGAAGAGTGTAAAGAACGAAGGGTGATGCCGCCATTGTTATACATTATCATGTGAGGGAGAGTGTAAAGCACAAAGGGTGATGCCGTACCACATTATTGAGAGTAAAAGCATGAAGGGTGATGTCGTGCCATATATTAAGAGTAAAAGCACGAAGGGTGATGTCGTGCCATATCATTGAGAGTAAAAGCACGAAGGGTGAGACCGTGCCATTTCATTTATACTATTATGATTGTCTGTTATCGTGAGGTCATGGCACGATGGGTGTTTCCGTGCAGGCGAGGATGAGGGACATGCATTATGTTTGATACCAGTCTTCCGTGTATACGTTCATGTCTTTACCTTGAACTGTTATTGTCATAATTATAGATTTGATGTGACTTGTTGCTATTGTTCTGTCATTGATCTCTATCTCAATTGTTGTTGTGTTGCTCACACCTTCTACTTGCTTAACTTGCAAATACCATGCTTATTCCCTGCTCTTATAATTATACTCATGTCATATCTATTCTGTTGCACTTTAGTATAAGCCTTCCACCATGCTAGTCATTCATTCCCTTACGTATTAACTTGTAAAGATAATGTGTTTCTTTCTTATTTGTTATATTTGTACTTAGGCCTCCATTATGCTAGTTAATGAAGTTGATATTCATGGTTTTCCAATTGTTGTTATCATTTACGTGCTTTCCGCTTTGTTTTTTTTACTATTGCCTACATGTATATCCTTGTCCATTGTTTTTACTTGCGTATTTCCTATGTTGTATTTCCTGTTATCGGTATTTCTATCATCTGGTTGGTTTTGTGGTACGTACATTTGGAAGGATGAGTTGAACGCACAAAGGGTGTTGCCGTGCTAATTGATTTGACACATAAATTATTTATATATGGTGAGGAAGAGATAGAAGCACGAAGGGTGTTACCGTTCCATTTGACTTGATATTTTCGATATACTTCTCATACTAGGAAGGATTGTAAATCTTCGACTGTGTTTCCTTCTAGTAATTGTTGACTGTCTCACAGAGTTGTATGCGGTACTTTTATTTGTTATGTTTTGAACTACCTATACTGTTAGTCTAATGTACAGGGTATACAATACACATCTTTTAACTAAAAGCCTTGTCACTACTTCGACGAGGTTAGACAAAATACTTACCAGTATATGGGGTCGGTTGTACTGATACTACACTTCTGTACGATATGTACAGATTTCTGGAGCAGAGTTGCTGGTGATGTCGGGTGCTGATTCTGAAGATGTTCGCGTATTCTAGATATAGCTGCCTCTTGTCCTTGGTAGCTTAGGTTATGCTATTCTGTTTATGTATCTTTCAAATAGAACGTGTATTTACTTGTACCAACTTTGTAAATTCCATGTCTTAGAAGCTCATGAGTCGTACTACCAGGTCTTGGGTAAGTTTGTAAATGTTCAGTTATCTATTCTCTATTTTCTTATAATTTCAGTTGAGTTGTATTTTTTGTTAGTTGGATTACCTAGCGGGTTGAGATAGGTGCCATCACGGCTTGTGGTTTTGGGTCGTGACAAGGTGGTATCAGAGCACTAGGTTCCTAGGTTCTACGAGTCATGATCAAGTGTCTAGTAGAGTCCTGCAGATCAGTACGATTCATCCATACCTATCTTCGGGAGTCTTCAGGGCATTTAGGAAAATTTCCCTTTCTTCTTTCCTCATCGTGCGGCCTTGTTTCAGCTTGAAATCTACAACTTTGACTCTTCCTAATCTCTCATATGTGATGTTGTGCGCTCAGTATTCGCTTTGTGCCGACGATCGGTGATTCTGCAGATGGATGGTGATGGGCTATGGATGCTTGTTTATCATCGCGATGTGTTGTCTATCCTTAGAAGCAGATGGAGTGTTAAATCTTCTAGTCGTTCCTTTGTGGTATATGGAGGGTTCGTATGTTTGGTGGGTAAGCACAGGTTTGGGGAGATTGGCTGGTGTCCTGGTTATTGTGATTAAGGTGGGTTCATGTCAAGTTGTCGATCAGAGTATAACCGTTGGGCCATCTCCTGCATGATGAGTTTGGATCGTGTGTCTCGTATGAGGTTTCCATTCGGTGGAGTGCATATGTGATCATTCGGAGCATTTGGGGAAGTTATTTGGCTATTGCGATGGTGGGTAAGCGCTTGGTAGAGTCTTCGGGGGTGTTCTAAGATCAGTATTACATGAGTTTTTGAAGTATTCAGCTAAATAGTGATGCGGGATCGGGGCATGTTGTGAAGATATGGTACTTTGGGTAACTGATGAGGTGTTCTATGGCTTCGAGCTAAGTGGTGGAGTCTGCTTATGGCGATCGGATTGTAGGATCATGGGCCGTATCAGTTTCCGGATCGAGAAATTGCTTGGTTATTTCTTCGAATAGGCATATACTGGTGAAGCACGGGTTGCTAGATGCGTATTAGCTGTGTATTGAAGATCAGAGTAAGATGAGTGGTTATCGAGAAGGTTGTGGCGAGTTCCAAGTCTTATATAGCCTTTAAGGACTTTTGAATTTGTCTATGGGTGGGCTTGAAAACTGTAGAGAATGGTAACCGAATCTGCAGTATTTCCTTGTCAAGGTCTACATGTCAATGTTGGGGTGATGCAAGAAATGGCTTTGGGTCCCCAGGAAGTTTCTTCAGGGCGGTCATATCGGATTGAGTTACTTTCGGGTTGGTGGTCTGCGTGACTCGGTTGAGTTAGAGGCGATTGGTTCTGATTACTTGATTATGTGTTACCGAAGAAATTTATCATGGTTATGACCACAGTCGAAGTTGATGTTTTCTACAGGTATAAAAGCTATATTGCATGTGGTGGTGTTCTCTTGGATTGAGTTAAATGAAAGATTCTCGGTTGATGAGGTGTTTAATTTTTTTATGGTTCAGAATTGACTATGAGATTTTCGCAGTGTTGCGAGTTAGCATGTCAGAGGCGATACGCCGTGTGTGGTTGAAACGTTCCATGTACAAGGTTGTGGTTGAGTTTTGGAGGGGCAGATATGAGTTCTTGACGTCTCGGACAATTTAAGGTGCTTAAGGTCTTGCTGACACTATATGTTCCCATCAGAGTAGAGTTCGCCTGTAGGCAGGTACATTGTGTTTCAGCTTATGGGTGTTTCTCCATGAGATAATGGAGTATGAATTACGTGTCAGCTATTTGAGTAGCGGTGTTGTGATTGGGTAGGAAGATTCTGGTATTCGTGAGGCTCAGAGACTGAATGTTCTTGTTGGCAGACTATTCCTTCATTGCGAGTTGCGAAGAAATGTAGAGGATTGGATGATTGATGGTAGGTGTTATGGAAAGGTTTCTATAGACTTTTGGAAGGTTTATTACATGTTTGAGGATGATCGGAATTTTGTTTGGGGATTATTTTGAGCCTAATGAGAGTGTGTATTCTGTATCAGATTATATTTGCTTGCTCTTGCGCAACTGATGCCACATGTATATCATCGGGCGGAGTGGATGTTTTTCGCGCCTTGGTTTATGTTGCATGTTTCTCTCTTATGCTATGAAGGGTTGTGAGGGTTACATGATTCTTCGCACGCATAATGTGATTCAGTTTAGGCCTCGTGGAACTATGGGCGAGGTGGCCTTTGTGATGTTGATTTACTTATTGTACCATAGTTATGCTTGACTTTCTCAGTGTTGTTTGTTCCTAATTATTTTCCCCACAGTTATATTTTTGTGCACTATGTTGTGCTTGATGTTGACGCACATGTGATCAGTGAGCCCGAGTATTATGGCTCGAAGGGGACCCTATGTGGATTGATATGATGGAATCGGGTTGCACGTCGCAGCGGTACAATGATGAAGTGTAACTCCTTATTCCTATTTCATGTATTTTGCTTTCGCCTCGTTGAAAATAGTTCATAGAAAAATGCTATGATTTCTGTGCCTGCTTAACTTTCTTAGTAGTCTTCTTATTTAGTTTTCTTACTGTTATCTGTCATGTCTGAATTTTTACATTTTAGTGTATGGAACTGTGTTATTTTGGGATCCATATGATTATTGTTGATATTTGTCGGTGTGGATACTTGTATTGGCTGAGATGAGGTTTCTAGACCTGAGATTTGTGCTATTGTATTGGGATGAGGAAGGTTTGGAAGAATAACACTATATTTTGTTGAAGATTTGGACACTGGTCCTGGTCGTGCGAGTGAGTTTCTTGGCTTATTGATCCGATGAGTGGTTAGGCATTATTTCTTTCATCATCGGTAGGGTATGAAGGTTTTGAACGAGGTTCTAATCGATATGAGATTTGCTACCAGCACCGGATTTGTTTTGGGCAGTAATGGTGGTCAGCTGTTCCTAATGTGAGTGTCGAAGTGATGAGGTATATCATGTGATTACGTCTTGGGTTATGGTTGTGACATGATACAGCTTGTTTAGATTTAAACGGTGTGTAGATTTGGGATTCGGATCTTGTAATGAATTCTGGGTGATAGGGATTGAGTTTTAAGGTTTAAGGACCAAGGTCAAAATAAAAATCTCTAGTAATGTTGTGTTGGCAGGCTTATGTGGAACAGGGTGACGGGGGATCACCCCCGAGTTTATGCTTTAGTAAGGTTACACCGTGATTTGATAGCTTTGGAAAGACTCCTGGCACGTTCGAGGACGAACCTGTGTTTAAGTGGTGGAGGATGTAACGATCTGACATGTCGTTTTGAATATCTGCACTTCGCTCGATATTTTGAGGGCTCGAGTATCTCCGCATAATGTATTATGACTTGCGTAAATCATCAGTATTGGTTTTCAAGTTATCCGGAATCAATTTGGAAGAATGAACTTAAAGATTTAAGTTCTAAGTTGGAAGAATTGACCAAGTTTGACTTTTTAGCATTTGACCTCGGAATGGAGTTTCATCAGTTACGTTAGCTCCGTTGGGTGATTTTGGACTTAGGAGCGCGTCCGGATTGTAATTTGGAGGTCCATAGTTGAATTAGTCTTGAAATGGCGAAAGTTGGATTTTTGAGAAATTTGACCGGGAGTGGACTTTTTGATATCGGGGTCGGATTCCGATTCCGGATATTGGAATAGGTATGTAAGGGCAAATGTGACTTGTCTGCAAAATTTGAGGTCAATCGGAGGTGATTTGATAGGTTTCGGCATTGGTTGTAGAAGTTAAAGTTTCAAAGTTCTTTGATTTCGACTTGAGGTGTGATTCATCGTTTCGAGGTTGTTATGCGTGATTAGAAGCTTCAAGTAGGTTTGTTTCGGCATGTGGAACTTGTATGCAAAATTTGGCGCCATCCGAAGTTGATTTGATATGGTTCGGACGCTCGATTGCGATTCTAGAAGTTCTTGAAGTTTAGTTTGATCTTCATGCGTTTTGGCATCCGATTCGTGGGTTTAGAGGTTATTTTGATGATTTGGGCGCGCGATCAAGTTCGTGTTGTGTTTTTGGACCTGTGTACATTATTGGTTTGGAGCCCCGAGGGCTCGGTTGAGTTTTGAATTGGTTTTGAAATGATTTTTCATAAATTTTGATTGCTGGTACTGGTATCATCGCATTTCCGATGTATTAGTCCCAAATGCGACAGTCGCAATTGCAAAGCAGCCATCACATTTGCGAAGCTTGGGCTGCTAGGGAGAGTTTGCATTTGTGAAACTTCTTCCATCGCATTTGCGAAGTATAGGGTCGCAATGCAGGAGGCCCTCCAGTTCGCATTTGCGATACCTTGTTCACATTTGCGAGGGTCGCATTTGCGAACCTCCTGTCGCAAATGCGATATCTGCAACCTGTTAAGTGCCGAGAATTCCGAGTTTTACTTCATTTTTCATATATTTTGAACCCTAGCTTCGAGGAGTGGCGATTTTGTGAAGGGATTTTCATACCAAATCATTGGGTAAGTATCTTCAATCAATTTTCAGCTATATTTTATGATTTTATACAAGATTAACATCAAATTCGTGGGAAATCTAGGAAAAATTTAGGGATTTTGTCACAGTTTTGAAAAATGAAAATTTGGAATTTGAGAGTCGAATAGGACTCGAATTTGAAAGTAAAACATATATTTGGAATCGTGAGGCTATGGGTAGTCAAGACCTACCCTTGGACCCGGGTTTTGACCGGGCGAGCCTAGGGTTTGACTTTTTAGAAATCTAATAAAAATCACAGCTTTATTAATTTTAATTATTTTATCTTGCATTGTGTGATGTATTCAAGTCGTCGTTGGCTAGGTTGAGCCGGCCGTAGGCGAATTTGTAAATGAAAAAGGATAGATTGAGTGTTGAGTTAGCCAAATTGAGGTAAGTATTTGTCTCAACATTGTTGAGGGAATTTTTCCTCCTATTTGTCATTATTTGCTACATACGGGGGTGATACATATATGCGGTTACGAGCGTATATGTATGTTCCAAGGTTAATCATGCTTGGGGGGTGGATTATGTTACATTTATGTTCGTAGAATTTCGTGACCTTTTGCTTCATGCCTTGGTTGACTTTTAGATAATAAGAACATAACATTAAATGATAGAAATCAAAACATAGCTTATTATAACTTGATCAAACTTGATGGAAATTCTGAGAATACATTGATGTGTCTAATTCGGTCATCTCTATGCGAAATCATTACTACATTACTATATCCAATATTCTTGAGATACTAGACTCTATGCTTGTGTTGTGGATCATTTGTGAGATTCGTGGAAGTATTTGAATAATACGGTTCTTGAGGGTTGTTGAATCATTGTTGACTTGGAAATTTGTGATTGGGATTTATTTGGAATATCCGTTAAAACACTCTCCTTGATGTTATTTATGCTTCCTGCCTTGTTTGTCATTGATATACATATGCTTGGTAAGGAAGAGTGTAAAGCACGACGGGTGATGCAGTGCCATTGTTATACATTATCATGTGAGGGAGAGTGTAAAGCACGAAGGGTGATGCCGTGCCACATTATTGAGAGTAGAAGCACGAATGATAACGCCGTGCCACATATTGAGAGTAAAAGCACGAAGGATGATGCCGTGCCATATCATTGAGAGTAAAAGCAAGAAGGGTGAAACCGTGCCATTTCATTTATACTGTTATGATTGTGTGTTATCATGAGGTCATGGCACGATGGGTATTTCCGTGCAGGCGAGGATGAGGGACATGCATTGTGTTTGATACCAGTATTCCGTGTATACGTTCATGTCTTTGCCTTGAACTGTTATTGTCATAATTATAGATCTGATGTGACTTGTTGCTATTGTTCTGTCATTGATCTCTATCTCAATTGTTGTTGTGTTGCTTATACCTTCTACTTGCTTAACTTGCAAATACCATGCCTATTCCCTGCTTTTATAATTATACTCATGTCGCATCTATTCTGTTGCACTTTAGTATAAGCCTTCCACCATGCTAGTCATTCATTCCCTTACTTATTAACTTTTAAAGATCATGTGTTTCTTTCTTGTTTGTTATATTTGTACTTAGGCCTCCATTATTCTAGTTAATTGAAGTTGATATTCCTGGTTTTCCAATGTTGTTATCACTTACGTGCTTTTCGCTTAGTCTTTTACTGTTGCCCACATGTATATCATTGTCCATTGTTGCTAATTGCGTATTTTCTACGTTGTAATTCCTGTTATCGATATTTCTGTCATCTGGTTGGTTCTGTTATACGTACATTTGGAAGGATGAGTTGAACACACGAGGGGTGTTGCCGTGCTAATTGATTTGACACATAAATTATTTATATATGGTGAGGATGAGATAGAAGCACGAAGGGTGTTACCGTGCCATTTGACTTGATATTTTGGATATACTTCTCGTACCAGGAAAGATTGTAAATCTTCTACTGTGTTTCCTTCTAGTAATTGTTGACTGTCCTGCAGAGTTGTATACGGTACTTTTATTTGTTATATTTTGAACTACCTATACTGTTTGTCTAATGTATAGGGTACACAATAAGCATCTTTTAACTAAAAGCCTTGTCACTACTTCGATGAGGTTAGACAAAATATTTACCAGTACATGGGGTCGGTTGTACTGATACTACATGTCACGATCCAAAATCCACTAAGGGTCGTGATGGCGCCAGACACCATTGTCAGGCAAGCCAACACCAAGAAGTTAATTAAATTCCCATTTTAGTATATATTGAAATCACTTTTCTTTTATACATTAAACAATAAATAATGAAATTTGCTGAAATAATAATGGTGTCTTTAAAAATTCCTGAATACTGAATAAGCCCATAATCATCCCAGAACCCGGTGTCACAAGTGCATGAGCAATTTCTAGGGAAGACAAGGTATAATACAATAACTGTCCGGAATACATATTGGAAAGGAAGTAAAATACAATACGCTGAAAGAGACTATACTAGCTGCAAGTCGCCTCGAGAAATGCAGCTCACCTAGTCTCCGCATCATCCATGCTGCTACGCCCAGTAGGCCACTAGAATCACGCGTGCCTGTGCAACAAAAATGCACAGCAAGTGTAGCATGAGTACGAAAACAATGTGTACTCAGTAAGTATCCCGCCTAATCTCGAAGAAGTATAGACGAGAGGTCGACTTCGACACTTTCTAGTGGTCCAATACTGATACACAATTAATATAATAAAATCCAGGATTTTTATACAGCATGGTCGTAACTCAACAGAATGAAACAAGTAATCAATTCCTTTATTCAAAGGGAAATTTCCAAATTTCGTTTTCATCAATTATACATTTATTCTCAAGTCAGGGAGTGACAATACCAACTTCTATGAATTTCAAGGCAAGCAATACAAGCATGCGCAACCCATGCCGAGGTCGTACGGCCCGATCCAACAATATTTAAAATGTGCACTGCCAGTGGGTCGAATTGCGCGAACCATAGATGCATCTATTACCCCGCTCGCGAATCATACATGCGACGCGGTCAAACACAAATAAACAATCACCCTGCTCGCAAATCATACATGCGACGCAGGTACACATAGAAACACATATTCAACCAGTCGATCAAGACTTCATCTAGGAAACAATTGTTCAAGGAGGTGTACATTTCTCTTTTACAAGTCAAGAAAATGAAGTTTAACTCTTTTAGAAAATCATTTGCCACTTCGATATGATTTAAGATAATTAAACCATCAATAGAGTTACAATTATTACAAGTAAGCATGCTTTTGGGTCCTAGACTACCCGGACATAGGCATAATAGTAGCTACGCACGGACTCTTGTCACCTCGTGCGTACGTAGCCCCCCCCCCCCCCACAAATAGCAGCACATATGTTAAATTAATTCACCTATGGGGACAATTCCCTCTTACAAGGTTAGAAAGGAGACTCACCTCGCTCTGAAGTTCCATAACCGGCATTCCACGCCCTTCCGAAGACTCAAATTGATGGACAACGCTCCAAAACTAGTCAATAATTATGTAGGCTCATTAATATATGATCACTTACTCATTACAACCCAATTTATAACAGTTCCTAACCCCGATCAAAAAGTTGACAAAATTGCCCTCGGGCCCACGTGCCCGGATTTCGAAATTTTTCAAAGATAAAGTTTACCCATAACCTCACGAACTCAACTATATAATTTACTCTCAATTTCATGCCCAAAATCGTGGTGAAAAATCCAAGAATAAAAATTTCTAGGTTTTCCTCAAAATCCAAAATTTCTACAAATTTCCTTGTCTAAATCCTTATATAAACCTTGTATTTAGTCAAAACTAGTAGAAATCACTTACCTCATGTTTGGTGATGAAAATGGCACTCCAAAGTTGCTCCAAAATCGGCTCCCATGGAAGAAATAAAGTGAAAATGAGCCAAAACTCCGATTTTAATAGAACATTGCCTAGGCAACCCTTCATCGTGAACGCGGAACATCCCTCGCGTTTGCGAAGCTCAGAAATCTCACGCCTAGAAATCCTTCTCCGCGTTCGCGACCCGCTGATCGCGTTCACGGAAGCCAGCTGCCCAGACCCATCGCGTTCGCGCTATCCTCTACGCGTTCGCGTAGGCCAAATGGCCTTGGGCCCAGCTCTCCCTTACCTTCGTCGCGTTCGCGTAACCTCGACTGCATTCGCGAAGGCTTAACCAACTACTTCCTCGCGTTCGCACCTGCTACTTCGCGTTCGCGAAGGCCAAACTCAGCAACGCCATCAACTCCTCTTCGCGAACACGGGACTTCCTTTTCGTTCGCGAAGAAGGAAACCAGACACCAGCAATCAACAACAGCTTTTTATCCAAATTCGATTCGAAACCACCCCGAAACACACCTGAGGCCCCCGGGACCCCGTCCAATCACACCAACCAGTCCCAAAACACATTACGGACTTGCTCGAGGCCTTAAATCGCATCAAACAACGCTAAAATCACGAATCACACCCCAATTCGAGCTTTATGAAATTTAAAATTTCAAACTTCTACTTTCGATGTTTAAACCTATCAAATCACGTCCGATTGACCTTAAATTTTGCACACAAGTCATATTCGACCTTACGGACCTACTCCAACTTCCGGAATCGGAATCCGACCTCGATATCAAAAAGTCCACTCCCGGTCAAACTTCTCAAAAAACCTTCAAATTTCTATCTTTAGCCAAATGGCTCCAAAATGACCCACGGACTTCCGAATTCACTTCCGATCGCGCTCCTAATTACATAATCACCATACAGAGCTATTCCCAGACTCGGAATCCCAAACGGACATTGATAACACTGAAATGCACTTCAACCCAAACTTATGAAATTCCTCCAAAATGCTAACTTCCACATTAAGTGTCGAAATGCTCCCGGGTCTTCCAAAACCCGATCCGGACACACGCCCAAGTCCGAAATCATCATACGAACCTACTGGAACCTTGGAATCCCAATTCCGAGGTCGTTTACTCGAAAATCCAATCTTAGTCAATTCTTTCAACTTAAAGCTTCCGAAATGAGAATTCTCTTTCCAAATCAACTCCGAACTTCCCGGAATTCAATTCCGACCATGCGTACAAGTCTTAATACCTGAAATGAAGCTGCTCATGGCCTCAAACTACTGAACAACGCGTTGGAGCCCAAAACGACCGGTCGGGTCGTTACATTCTCTCCCACTTAAACATATGTTCATCCTCGAACGTGCTAAGAACTGCGTTGGAGTTGTCTGAAATCACACTTAAACACCTTGTGCACTTACCCGTGCTACCACAACTCAGTTGATCACGTTAGCCCGAGCAAATCCGAAGATATTCTCTTTCATTTAAACAAATGAGCCTTAGAGCTCAGTTTCAACATCCGAAATTCTCAGCTGAGCCTGCTTTCAATATATGAACACCGTATCAATCACCACATGATGCACTGATACAAGATTACATACCTTTGCTTGATTCACACTATGCACCATGTCATTCACAGGACCATAATAACATTCCCTGACCATAATAGCCGACTTTCCCCCAATCTGATGCTCACAATGCACCTCATGATACATTTAAGTCTTGTTCCAACTCTTTCAATACTGCCACGACGGAAGAGACATGTAGAGATTCATAACCAACTGTCGGGTCAACAAATCATTGAGGCTACACTCTTGACAAGGACATTACCTCATTCTGAACCAAATAATGATCTTTGCTCTTTAATATACTTCATACAATCCGATTGAACTGATCCTAGATCCAATAACCTTGTCTCACCCAGTACGGACTGCTCAGGCACAAGTCACCCCTGACATGACTAGAAGTCTCACATGATGCCGCAACGTGCCAATAGGCTACCAACTCGAACGCGATACATAAGGAAAATGAACTCTGGAAGGGACTACTCAAATCACGCAACTAATATGAACTTTCCTCAGAAAATGGGGAAACAAAACACACAGAATAGAATATAAGGGACCATAATTATCATTACACAGTTGCGGCGTGCAACCCGATCCAAACAACATACCCATGGCGGCGTGCCACCCAATCCACACATGTAATTCACATAAGGAGATACACATCGAGCTAAATTGCTCATTACAACAACATACCGAATATCGGTCACAAGCACACTAAGTGCATAATACCATCCCTGAGGGGACATATAGCGCCATAAGCTAACAAACTCAAGCACAACTGAGGTGCGATATATGTTCTGAAACTAAAGAACCATACTGCTCACATAACACCATCGCTACGCGGAACCTCAACACATAAGAAAATACCAAGCTATTTCGCAACTCACACGGCACAATATAGCATTACATGAAATAGCCGACGACGAATTAACATACAATGTCCGAATACTCCTCCATAAGGAGAGCTATGCTGAAACAAACACATTCGGCCTGATATAGAGCCCATATTCATATTTAAATCCAACCACAGACCTCAAGCCGATTTTGATCGTACCGAACTAGGCCAATAATCTTTTCTGGGTCCATAATAACCCATTTTTCCCATAACAGACAAGAACAACCATCATAACCGAAGTAATCCTCCACGGTCCACAATCCAATAAACTGAGTGCCCTCCAGGCATAAATCCTCAAATTAACCATATTGCCACAATCTTCATACTTGGTTTCATCCTCCAATCAATCAAGTGACTACATGCCACACTTATACAATCTTCCCGTGGGACACGCTCCCACGATCTTCCGTAACAGATAACAAGCCTGCACATCCATGCTACCGGCCGTACTAACGCTGAAAAGTGATCAAAATCCATAACCAGGATGCAAAGCCTCTCTCACAAAACACCAATCCCAGGTGACGCTGAAGACAATGCCAGCTTACTCTAATCATTCAAAAACCCCTTTCATGCTCATCCGAGCTCGTGACATCCTTGTCAACACCAAACCTCAACCTTGATCCTCACTTTCAAATTCCATATCGCTCACTGCACCTAACAAGCCAGCATGCGATAGTATAAGAATTTCATCACAACTCCTGAACCACTAACATGGTAAACACTCCCTCACATGGAAGCTTTTTAGTTAACTCATTCCAAGAGAACCATAGCAACACACGAGTGAATTCTCACAATCCTAGAAGATGCGATTCTTCAAGTAGTGGCCTAAGCCACCAATATGCCAATTCAATCATGGCTTACCAATCCAACCCCTTCCAATTTGTCCTTAATTGCCTTAGAATAATAATAACTTCATTCAACACGTAACGCACTCAACCCGAGTGGACTTGTAACACGAGACCATGTTGTCTCAAATCCCACGAACCATCTCATACCTTCCTTGTGCGCATACTCGCATCTCGACTGGTACATCCATTCTGATAATTCCTCTACGAATCCGAAGTCTTTTTCTCCTTTTCCTCCCAATGCTACACTGCAATTTAAAACATCATAGAATATTCTGAGCCTCTTATCATAAGCTGTTTCATAGGCCCGATTCCTAAACACATTGCGGGCTCGAATCCTTAGGCACCACATTTTTGACCTTTGAATTCACTAGGACCGTTATTGAGAGTCACCCACTCTGACATGGTCCCGAATATAATCAACTTCAAGGCTCCGCTAGCCCATGACCATCCTCTGAAAGAAGCACCCGGCCGAATCACTTTCCTTGCAACTCACTTCTACGCGAAGCATAATTCCTGAGCCTCGAACATGAATCGATGATGCCAATTATAGAACACATTCTTCAATTCCTTTGCTCAAATTACTACTGATGTTCTATTTCCTTAGCCGAAACAACTTACCAATACGCCGATAACCCGAACTTCACAAGAAGATATTCATACGACCCAATCGTAGACGGTGGGACTCTCCCACTTAGCTTGAAGCCACCATTACGCAACTCCGGAATCCAACAAGATTCTTTCTTCATTGTTGACATGATCTAGCACAACGAACCCGCCAAGCTCTTCGAAATCTTTCCGTAAAACCATTTATGAATACTCTGAATCATTAACCATATTCACATGTCTGACCTCTTTGCCAGATAGCCAGTAGGATTCTTCTCAGAGGCTTCGCCAACCACGCGACCGCTGATTTGCTCACAGGAGATAACCCACCTGAGCCTGTGCTCGTTCACCAGCTGCACAAGTCCATTCACTCCTCGTGAACATCAACTAAATGTGCGACAATATCTCCCAATTCAAAGTTATGTTGTATTCTCCTTCATATCAAGCAGCTCCTTTCCGCCATATCGAATCTCCCGCCGAATAATAGTCGATACTTCCAATTAAGTCCGTAGACCTAGCCACTGAACCCACATACTACTCTACCACTCTCCCACTTTGGGTAGACTCACTTATCTAAGAAACTACTCGACCTCCACTTCTTGCACCTAGCCTTCTAGAAGTTTAACCCCGCATGACACTTCCCACACGTCCTTCCTCATCTTTTGCTGCTCTACTGATGCCTTAGATCAAAATCTATCTCGGTAGCACTTGAACCAACAAACCACTACTAACTTTTAAACCTTTCCGAAGATCATCTTTCTCGAGCCGTCAGCATTAGAAATACACATTCAATCCTGAACCACCGCACTCCGCAATCTCTGACAGCCGCTTCTCCAATACTATCTTACAATATCCTGCCCCAAGGGCGAATTGTAGAAGGTCTTAACACCAGAGAACTTAGTACATTCAACAAGGTCAACGGCACCTCATCACAGATAAAAATTCCACCACGCTCGCAAATCCCAAGCCTCGTTACTCCATCACCCCAAATCTGAACATTCTTAGCCTGATTGCCTTTCCCCCGCCAGGAATTAAATACCGAAACTCTAACCATGCACTGAGTAAACCTCCCTTCAAGTCATTCACTGCCCAACACGTAGGCAAGCATCCTACCATCACATCAATACTACGCGACAACCGTTCATAAACATCATGGCAACTTGTGCCTAGCCTCAAAGCTCTCAGAAGTTAGCTACTGAGCTGAACGACAGAATATCCATCCCACAAGGTGACGACAATAGCTCAAACAAGCACGCAGGGAGAAACATCCCGCACCACATTCCTAGTACCATTACAATTACACACTCGCCGATTCATGACCAGCGCTTCACGTCGCATAAGATCAATTGGGAATGAAACAAGGCATAAGCCTCAAAGGAATCAAATCGCACGATGAGGAAATCAAGAAGGGAAGTGCTCCTAAAAGTCCTGTTGCCTCCCGAAGATAAGTACAGACGTCTCCGTACCGATCCGCGAGACTCTACTAGACTTGCTCATGACTCGTGAGACCTAAGGGAACCTAGTGCTCTGATACCATGTTGTCACGACCCAAAATCCATTAAGGATCGTGATGGCGCCGGACACCACTGTCAGACAAGCCAACACCAAGAAGTTAATTAAATTCCCATTTTAGTATATATTGAAATCACTTTTCTTTTATACATTAAACAATAAATAATGAAATTTGCTGAAATAATAATGGTGTCTTTAACAATTCCTGAATAATGAATAAGCCCATAATTATCCCAGAACCCGGTGTCACAAGTGCATGAGAAATTTCTAAGGAAGACAAGGTATAATACAATAACTGTCCAGAATACAAATTGGACAGGAAGTAAAATACAATAGCTGAAAGAGACTATACTAGCTGCGAGTCGCCTCGAGAAATGCAGCTCACCTAGTCTCCGCTTCATCCATGCTGCTACGCCCAGTAGGCCACTAGAATCACGCGTGCCTGTGCAACAAAAATGCACATCAAGTGTAGCATGAGTACGAAAACAACGAGTACTCAGTAAGTATCCCGCCTAATCTCGAAGAAGTAGAGACGAGAGGTCGACTTCGACACTTGCTAGTGGTCCAACAATGATACACAATTAATATAATAAAATCCAGAATTTTTATAAAGCATGATCGTAACTCAACAGAATGAAAAAAGTAATCAATTCCTTTATTCAAAGGGAAATTTTCAAATTTCGTTTTCATCAATTATACATTTATTCTCAAGTCAGGGAGTGACAATATCAACTTCAATGAATTTCAAGGCAAGCAATACAAGCATGCACAACTCATGCCGAGGTCGTAAGACCCGATCCAACAATATTTAAAATGTGCACTGCCAGAGGGTCGAATGGCGCGAATCATAGATGCATCTATTACCCCGCTCGCGAATCATACATGCGACGCGGTCAAACACAAATAAACAATCACCCTGCTCGCGAATCATACATGCGAGCAGGTACACATAGAAACACATATTCAACCAGTCGATCAAGATTTCATCTAGGAAACAATTGTTCAAGGAGGTGTACATTTCTCTTTTACAAGTTAAGAAAATTAAGTTTAACTCTTTTAGAAAATCATTTGCCACTTCGATATGATTTAATCAAATTAAACCATCAATATAGTTACAATTATTACAAGTAAGCATGCTTTTGGGTCCTAGACTACCCGGACATAGGCATAATAGTAGCTACGCACGGACTCTCTTCACCTCGTGCGTACTTAGCCCCCCCACAAATAGCAGCACATATGTTCAATTAATTCACCTATGGGGACAATTCCCTCTTACAAGGTTAGAAAGGAGTCTCACCTCGCTCCGAAGTTCCATAACCGGCATTCCACGCCCTTCCGAAGACTCAAATTGATGCACAACGCTCCAAAACTAGTCAATAATTATGTAGACTCATTAATATATGATCACTTACTCATTACAACCCTATTTATAACAGTTCCTAACCCCGATCAAAAAGTTGACAAAATTTCACATGCCCGGATTCCGAAATTTCTCAAAGATAAAGTTTACCCATAACCTCACGAACTCAACTATATAATTTACTCTCAAATTTATGCCCAAAATCGTGGTAAAAAATCTAAGAATACAAATTTCTAGGTTTTCCTCAAAATCCCAAATTTCTACAAATTTCCTTGTCTAAATCCTTATATAAACCTTGTATTTAGTCAAAACTTGTAGAAATCACTTACCTCATGTTTGGTGATGAAAATCGCACTCCAAAGTTGCTCCAAAATCGGCTCCCATGGAAGAAATGAAGTGAAAATGAGCCAAAACTCTGATTTTAAAAGAACACTACCCAGGCAACCCTTCATCGCAACGCGGAACATCCCTCGCGTTCGCGAAGCTCAGAAATCTCATGCCCAGAAATCCTTCTCCGGTTCGCGACCCGCTGATCGCGTTCGCGGAAGCCAGCTGCCCAGACCCATCGCGTTCGCGTTATCCTCTATGCGTTCGCGTAGGCCAAATGGCCTTGGGCCCAGCTCTCCCTTACCTTCTTCGCGTTCGCGTAACCTCGACCGCGTTCGCGAAGGCTTAACCAACTACTTCCTCGCATTCGCGCCTGCTACTTCGCGTTCGCGAAGGCCAAACTCAGCAGCCCCATCAACCCCTCTTCGCGAACGCGGGACTTCCTTCGCATTCGCGAAGAAAGTTACTAGACACCAGCAATCAGCAGCAACTTTTTATCCAAATTCGATCCGAAACCACCCCGAAACACACTCGAGGCCCCCGGGACCCCGTCCAATCACACAACCAGTCCCAAAAAATATTGCGGACTTTCTCGAGGCCTCAAATCGCATCAAACAGCGTTAAAATCACGAATCACACCCCAATTCGAGCTTTATGAACTTTAAAATTTCAAACTTCTACTTTCGATGTTTAAACCTATCAAATCACGTCCGATTGACCTCAAATTTTGCACATACGTCATATTCGACCTTACAGACCTACTCCAACGTCTGGAATCAGAATCCGACCCCGATATCAAAAAGTCCACTCCCGGTCAAACTTCTCAAAAACCTTCAAATTTTTATCTTTAGCCAAATGACTCCAAAATAACCCACGGACCTCCGAATTCACTTCCAATCGCGCTCCCAATTCCAGAATCACCATACGGAGCTATTCCCAGACTCAGAATCCCAAACAGACATTGATAACACCGAAATGCACTTCAACCCAAACTTATGAAATTCCTCCAAAATGCTAACTTCCACATTAGGTGGCAAAATGCTCCCGGGTCTTCCAAAACCCGATCCGGACATACGTCCAAGTCCGACATCATCATACGAACCTACTGGAACCTTCGAATCCCGTTTCCGAGGTCGTTTACTAAAAAATCCAATCGTAGTCGATTCTTTCAACTTAAAGCTTCTGAAATGAGAATTCTCTTTCCAAATCAACTTCGAACTTCCCGGAATTCAATTCCGACCATGCGTACAAGTCTTAATACCTGAAATGAAGCTGCTCATGGCCTCAAACTGCTGAACGACGCGCTGGAGCCCGAAACGACCGGTCGGGTCGTTACACTACACTTCTGTAAGATGTGTATAGATATCTGGAGCAGAGTTGATGGTGATGTCGGGTGCTGATTTTGAAGATGTCCGCGCATTCCGGATATAGTTGCCTCTTGTCCTTGGTAGCTTAGGTTTTGCTATTTTCTTTATGTATCTTTCAAACAGAACGTGTATATATTCGTACCAGCTTTGTAAATTTCAAGTCTTAGAAGCTCATGAGTCGTACTACCAGGTCTTGGGTAAATTTATAAATGTTCAGTTATCTATTCTCTATTTTCTTATGATCTCAGTTGATTTGTATTTTCTGTTAGATATCTTATCTAGCGGGATGAGTTAGGTGTCATCACGACTTGTGATTTTGGGTCGTGACAAAATATTATATAAAGAAAAAAAAAGACTTCTACTTGTTAACAGTAAATATATTTTAGAATTTTGAATTAAACTATTTAAATATTATGATAGCAAATATAATTTTTTACACCATATCAAAGGACATATATCGTAAATACATGCCTAGCTAACATCTTATTTATTAAATTACCTCTTACTAATATAAATAATAATATTACAATGTGAAGTTGAAGTCTTTATATCATTTATGAATATTACACTATAAACATACGAAAAAAATAACAGTACTAACTTTTTTTGCATATGTGTATACATATGTGAATTTTAATATAAACAAAGTATAAGGTCTCTTCTTAAAATTTGGCTTCAGGCCACTAAATTTATTGAGCCGCCGTTGGATGCTACTTCCAAAGAAATCCAATAATAAAATCCCACATGTCATAACTGCAACTAAATTCTATTGCTCTGTTCTTTTTTTTTTTTTTTTTTTTTTTTTTTTTTTTTTTTTTTTTTGTGCAAAAACTGAGCAAGAGTAGGTACGAGTCTCTCTCTTAATTTCTAAAAGATATTCTTCCATCATTTGCCTTAGTTATTTCCGTCAATTGCTTTTCTTGAGGTATCTTTCCCTACCTACATTTATCGTTCCACAAAGTTATATTTTTGTCTTTTTCCCATGTTATACTTTTTGAAGTTTTACTCCGTTCTTCTTCATTCTATTAGAAGTTTAAGGAATTACATTTCTACCGATAAATGTATTAATGTAAATGAGTTAGTTCAACTACAATAAATTGATGTGATAATTTCAGTTCAAGGATAAGCTCCTAGCTTAATGAGAGCTTGGAAAACCTTTCATTCGTGAAGTCCGTGAGAATCCACTTTGTCTTTTTTCTATATGGCAGAAAACCAATAATGTTTGTATGAAATTTCTTCGTTATTTCGCAGATGAAACCTACGAATGTTGCTACAAACTTTTGCATTTGGGAAGAATTAATTTTTTAACATATTAGTGTAATTTAGAGTGTAATCACCTAAATTTTAACCGCCAGTTTATATTCCTAAGTAATTTTTCCCATTAATTATGTTAATTAATTTTTAGGATTTTCCCTCAATTTATTGATTAGTTTCCTTTAAATAAATTAATCAAAAAGGATTTTAATTTGCTAGGTTTATCTTAATTGTGATTTATGTTATTTTTGATATTTTCAAATTATTACTTGAATTTCTCTTTAATCTTTTTTTTTCTAGTTACTTCATTAAAAGAAAATAACCAAAAAGATTTTATTTCTTTGTTTAATTCAAATTATGTGTTGAATCATTTTTTTAGGGTTTAATTCAGTCAATTTCTGGTTTCTTCAGTCAGTTTTCAAAGCAATTTTCTGGGGGGTTTACACTGGTTTGGTACTAAGAGCCTGTTTGGAAAGCCTGCAATGACCCGACTGGTCATTTTGGGTATCTGCACTTCGCTCGATATTTTAAGGGCTCGAGTATCTCCGCATGATGTATTATGACTTGTGTAAATCCTCAGTATTGGTTTTCAGGTTATCCGGAATCGATTTGGAAGAATGAACATCGAGAGTTAGTACTAAGTTGGAAGAGTTGACCAAGTTTGACTTTTTGGCAACTGACCTCGGAATAGTGTTTCGTCAGTTCCGTTAGCTTCGTTGGGTGATTTCGGACTTAGGAGCGCGTCCAGATTATAATTTGGAGGTCCGTAGTGGAATTAGTCTTGAATTGGCGAAAGTTAGATTTTTGGAAAGTTTGACCGGGAGTGGACTTTTTCATGTCGGGGTCGGATTCCGATTTTGGAAGATGAAATAGGTCTGTAATGTCAAATGTGACTTGTGTGCGAAATGTGAGGTCAATCGGAGGTGATTTGATAGGTTTCGGCATCGGTTGTGGAAGTTGAAGTTTCAAAGTTCATTGATTTCGGCTTGAGGTGTGATTCATCGTTCCGAGTTTGTCATGCGTCATTTGAAGCTTTGAGTAGGTTCGTCTTGTCATATGGAACTTGTCTGCAAAATTTGGCGCCATTCGGAGTTGATTTGATTGGGTTCGGATGCTCGGTTGTGATTCTAGAAGTTCTTGAAGTTTAATTTGATTTTTCATGCGTTTTGGCGTCCGATTCGTGGTTTTAGAAGTTATTTTGATGATTTGAGCACGCGAGAGAGTTCGTGTTGTGTTTTCAGACTTGTGTGCATATTTAGTTTGGAGCCCCGAGGGCTCGGGTGAGTTTCAGATTGGTTTCGGAATGTTCTTGCATAGTTTTTAATTTCTGGTTCTGGTATCTTCGCATACGTTTTGATCGCAAATGCGTCCAACGCATTTGCGAAGAAACCTCACATTTGGATTACCTAGCGGGTTGAGTTTGGTGCCATCACGACTTGTGATTTTTGGGTCGTGACAAGGTGGTATCAGAGCACTAGGTTCGTAGGTTCTACTAGTCATAAGCAAGTGTCTAGTAGAGTCCTGCGGATCGATATGATGACGTCCATACCTATCTTCGGGAGGCTATAGGGCATTGAGGAAAAATTTTCCTTTCTTCTTTCCTTATCGTGCGGCCTTGTTACAGCTTGAAACCTACGACTTTGACTCTTCCCGATCGCTCATATGTGATGTTTTGCGCTCAGTATTTGCTATGTGTCGACGATCGATGATGCTGAAGATAGACTACGACGGCCTGTGGATGCTTGATCATCATCGCGATGTGTTGTCTAGCCTCAGAAGCTGATGCAATGTTAAATCTTCTAGTCATCCATTTGTGGTGCGAGGCATGTTTATACGTCTGATTGGTAAGTGCAAATCTGGAAAGGTTGGTTGGTGGCCTGGCTATTGTGATTAAGGTAAGTTCATGGCAAAGTGTCGATTTGAGTATAACCAGTGGGCCATCTTCTGCATGATGAGTTTGGATCGTGTGTCTCGTATGAGGTTTCCATTAGGTGAAGTGCGTATGTTATTATTTCAGAGAATTTGGGGAGTTTGTTTGAATGATGCAATGATGGGTAAGTGCTTGTCAGAGTCTACGGGGTGTTCTATGATCAGCATTTCATGAGTTTTGAATGATGCAATGATGGGTAAGTGCTTCGAGCTAAGTGGTGGAGGCTGCTAATGACGATCGGATTGTAGGATCATCGGCCGTATCAGTTTCGGGACCGAGAGCTTTCATGGTTTTTTCTTTGAAAGGGCATATGTTGGTGAAGCATGGGTTGCTCAACACGTATTAGCTGCGTATTGAAGATCAGAATAAGATGAGTGGATTTAAGGAGTTTTGAATTTGTCTACAGACAAGCTTGAAATGGTAGCGAGTGGTAATGGGATCGATGGTATTTCCTTGTCAAGAAGGGTCTACATGTCAATGTTGGAGTGATGCGAGAAATGGCTTTGGGTTCCCAGGAGGTTCCCTCAGGGCGGGCGTATCAGATTGATTTACTTTCGGGTTGGAAGTCTGCGTAACTCGGTTGAGTTAGAGGTGATTGGTTCTTATTCCTCGATTATGTGTTAATGAGTTCCGAAAGAATTTATCATGGTTATGACCACGGTCGGAGTTGATGTTTTCTATAGGTAAAGAGGCTATATTGCGTGTGGTGGTGTTTTCCTGGATTGGGGGTAAATAAAAGATTCTCGATTGATGACGTGTTCAATTTTCTGATGGTTCAGAGTTGGCTATGAGATTTTTGTAGTGTTGCGAGTAGCATGTTAGGTGCTATGCGCCGTGTGGGGTTGAAATTTGCAGGTATAAGGTTGTAGATAGTTTCGGAGGGAAGAATATGAGTTCTTGATGGCAAGGACGATTTCAGGTGATTAAGGTTTTGCTGGCACTATGTGTTCCTATCGGAGTAGAGTTCGCCTGTTGGCAGGTACCATGTGTTTTGACTTATGGGTGTTTTTCCGTGAGATGACGGAGTATGAGTTACGTGTCAGCCATTGAGCAGCAGTGTTGATATTGGGTATGAAAATTCTGGTATTCGTGAGGCTCAGAGATTGAACGTTCTTGTTGACAGACTATTCCTCGATTGCGAGTTGGGAATAAATGTAGAGGATTGGATGATTGACGGTACGTGTTATGGAAAGGTTGCTATAGACTTTTAGAAGGTTTATTACATGTTCGAGGAAGATCGGAATTTGGTTTGGGGATTATTTTGAGCCTAGTGAGAATGTGTATTCTGTATCGGATCGGACCTGTTTGTTTTGCGCAGTTGTTGCCATGTGTATATCATCAGGTGGAATGGATGTCATGCATGCCTTGGTTTATACTATATGTTTCTCTCTTATACTATGGCGGGTTGTGAGGGTTACATGATTCTTCACACACGTATTGTGATACAGTTTAGGCCTCATGGCATTATGGGCGAGGTAGCATTTGTGATGTTGATTTGCTTATTGCACCATAGTTGTGCTTGTCTTTCTGAGTATTGTTTGTTCCTAATAATTTTTCCCACAGTTATATTTTTGTGCACTCAGTTGTGCTTGATATTGACGCACATGTGATCAGTGAACCCGAGCATTATGGCTCGAAGGGTACCCTATATGGATTGATATGATGGGATCGGGTTGCACGCCACAACGGTACAGTAATGAAATGTGGCTCTTTATTCTATTTCGTGTATTTTGCTTTCACCTTGTTGAGGATAGTTCATAGTAGAATGCTAAAAATTCCCTGGCTGCTTAACTTGCTTAGTAGTTTTCTTATTTATTTTTCTTACTGCTATCTGTCATGTCAGAATTATTACTTGTTAGGGTACGAAACCGGGTTGCATGTGGCTCCATATGATTATTGTTGGTGCTTATCTGTGTGTCTGCTTGTATTGGCTGAGATGAGGTTTCTAGACCCGAGATTTGCGCTATTGTATTGGGATGAGGAAGGTTTAGAGGAATAACACTACATTTTGTTGAGGATTTAGGAAATGGCCCTGGTCAAGCGAGTGAGTTTCTTGGCTTATTGATCAGATGAGTGGTTAAGCGGTTATGCGTGTTTCTTTCATAATCGGTAGGGTATGAGGGTTTTGAACGAGGTTCTAATCGATACGGGGTTTGCTACCGGCACCGGATTTGTTTTGGATTTGGTTTGGGCAGTAATGGTGGTCATCAGTTCCTACTGTGAGTGTCGAAGTGATGGAGTATATCATATGATTACATCTTGGGTTATGGTTGTGACTTGATGTAGCCTGTTCAGATCTATACAGTGTGTCGATGTGGGATTCGGGTCTTGCAATGAATTCTGGATGATAGAGATTGAGTTCTAAGGTTTAAGGACCAATGTTGAAAAAAAGGGATCTCTAATTATGCTGTGTTGGGCGTCTTAAGTGGATCAGGGTGACGTGGGATCGCCCCATGCTTATGCTTAGTAAGGTTACACTGTGATTGGATGGTTTTGGAACGACTCCTAGCACGTTCGAGGACGAACGTGAGTTTGAGTGGTGGAGGATGTAACAACCCGACTGGTCGTTTTGGGTATCTGCACTTCGCTCGGTGTTTTGAGGGCTCGAGTATCTTTGCATGATGTATTATGACTTGCGTAAATCGTTAGTATTGGTTTTCAAGTTATCCGGAATCGATTTGGAAGAATGAACTTCGAGAGTTGAGTAATAAGTTGGAAGAGTTGACCAAGTTTGACTTTTTGGCAATTGACCTCAGAATGAAGTTTTATCAGTTTCATTAGCTTCGTTGGGTGATTTCGGACTTACGAGCGCGTTCGGATTATAATTTGGAGGTCTGTAGTGGAATTAGTCTTGAATTGGCGAAAGTTGGATTTTTGGGAAGTTTGGCCGGGAGTGGACTTTTTGATGTCGGGGTCGGATTCCGATTCCGGAAGTTGGAATAGGTCCGTAATGTCAAATGTGATTTGTGTGCGAAATGTGAGGTCAATCGGAGGTGATTTGATAGGTTTCGGCATCGGTTGTGGAAATTGAAGTTTCAAAGTTCATTGATTTCGGTTTGAGGTGTGATTCATCGTTTCGAGGTTGTCATGCGTAATTTGAAGCTTCGAGTAAGTTCGTCTTGTCATATGGAACTTGTCTGCAAAATTTGGCGCCAATCGGAGTTGATTTGATAGGGTTCGGATGCTCAGTTGTGATTCTAGAAGTTCTTGAAGTTTAATTTGATTTTTCATGCGTTTTGGCGTCCGATTCGTGGTTTTAGAAGTTATTTTGATGATTTGAGCGCACGAGTGAGTTTGTGTTTTGTTTTTAGACTTGTGTGCATATTTGGTTTGGAGCCCCGAGGGCTCGGGTGAGTTTTAGATTGGTTTCGGAATGTTCTTGCATAGTTTTAAATTTCTGGTTCTGGTATGTTCGCATACGTTTTGATCGCAAATGCAGCCCTCGCATTTGCGAAGCCATGGCAACTGGGCAGCTTTTCGCATTTGCGATGAACCAGCGGCATTTGCGAAGGCCGAACTTCGCATTTGCGAAGCTTTTGTCACAAATGCGACCTCAGCAGAACTCCTTCAGGTTCGCAATTGAGAGGTGTTTTTCGCAATTGCGGGGTTCACATTTGCGAACCCCCTGTCGCAAATGCGACATCTGCAGCCTGTTAAGTGCTGAGAATTTTGAGTTTTTGCTTCATTTTCATATTTTTGAACCCTAGCTTCGAGGTGAGGCGATTTTGAGAGGGGATTTTAGTGCCAAATTATTGGGTAAGTATCTTTAATCAATTTCCAACTATATTTCATGATTTTATACAAGATTTAACATCAAATTCATGGGAAAACTGTGGAAAAATTTGGGGATTTTGTCAATGTTTTGAAAAATGAAAATTTGAGATTTTAGAGTCGAATAAGACTCGGATTTGAAAACAAAACACATATTTGGACTCGTGGGGCTATGTGTAGTCAAGACGTACCTTTGGACCCGGGTTTTCTCTGGGCGGGCCCGGGGTTTGACTTTTGTTGTTTTTTTAGGAATTGAATAAAAATCATAGCTTTATTAATTGAAATTGTTTTCTCTTGCATTGTGTGGTGTATTCAAGTCGTCATTGGCTAGATTGAGTCAAGCGGAGGCGAAGTTGTAGAGGAAGAGGCTAAGTTGAGTGTTGAGTTAGCTGAATCGAGGTAAGTGTTTTGCCTAGCTTTGTTGAGGAAATTTTTCCTCCTATTTGTCTTTGTTTGCTACATGCGGGGGGTGATACATATATGAGGTGACGAGCATATATGTATGTGCCAGGGTTAATTATGCTCGGGGGGTGGATTATGTGTATTTGTGTTTGTAGAATTTCGTGACATTCTGCTTAATGCCTTACTTGACTCTTAAATACCAAGGACATAATATTAAATGACAGATATCAAGACTTAGTTTGTTATAACTTGATCAAACTTGATGGAAATTGTAAGAATACATTGATGTGTCTAATTCGGTCATCTCTATGCGAAATCATTACTACATTACTACAACCGATATTCTTGAGATGCTAGACTCTATACTTGTGTTGTGGATCATTTATGAGATTCGTGGAAGTATTTGAATAATACGGTTCTTGAGGGTTGTTGAACTATTGTTGATTTGGAAAGTTATAATTTGGAATGTGTTTGGAATATCCGTTTAAGCACTCTCCTCGATGTTATTTATACTTCCTGCCTTGCCATTTTATTGATATTCATATGCTTGGTAAGGAAGAGTGTAAAGCATGAAGGGTGATGCCGTGCCATTTTATATTCATTATCATGTGAGGAAGAGTGTAAAGCACGAAGGGTGATACCGTGCCATTTTATATTCATTATCATGTGAGGAAGAGTGTAAAACAAGAAGGGTGATGCCGTGCCATATCGTTTGAGAGTAAAAGCATGAAGGGTGATGCCGTGCCATTTCATTTATATAGTTATGCTTGTATGTTATGGTGAGGTCATGGAACGAAGGGTGTTTCCCTGCAAGTGAGGACGAGGGACATGCATTATGATGTGATATTTGTTTCCCGTGTATACGGTTGCGCCCTTACCTTGAACTATTATTATTGTATTTACATATTTGGTGTGACTTGCTGTTATTGTCCTGTACTTGACCTTTATCTCAATTGTTGTTGCACTGTTCATGTCTTTTACTTGCTTAACTTGCAATTACCATGTCTATTCCTGCTTTTATAATTATACTCGTGTTGTATCTATTCAGTTGCACTTTAGTATAAGCCTTCTACCATGCTAGACATTCATGCCTTTACTTGTTAGCTTGTAAAGAACATGTGTTTTCTTCTTAATTGTTATATTTGTACTTAGGCCTCCAATATGCTAGTTAATTGAAGTTGATATTGCCTGTTTTCCAATTGTTGTTGTTATTCACGTGCTTTCCGCTTAGTCCTTTACTTTGACCCACATGTGTATCCTTGTCCACTGTTGTTACATGCGTATTTCCTACTTAGTAATTCCTATTATTGTGTTCCTGTAATATGGTTGGCTCTGTTATACGATCACTTGGAAAAGATGAGCTGAACACACGAAGGGTGTTGGCGTGCTAATTGAATTGTTACATTAATTTATTTATACATGGTGAGGATGAGATAAAAGCACGAAGGGTGTTACCGTGCCATGTGATTTGATATTTTGACATTCTAGACATACATATCATACCAGGAAAGATCATAAATATTCTACTGTGGTTCTTTTTATTATTTATTGTCTGACTCGCCGAGTTGTATTTGATACTTTAATCCGTTATACTTTGAACTGCTTTACTGTTAATCTAATATACAGGTTATTTTAATAAGCAACTTTTTAACTAAAAGTCTCGTCACTACTTCGACGAGGTTAGAGAAAATACTTACCAGTACATGGGGTCGGTTGTACTGATACTGCACTTCTGCACGTCTCGTGCAGATTTTAGAGCGGAGTTGCTGGTGATGTCGGGTGCTGATTCGGAAGACGTTCATGCGTTTGGATACTGCAACTTGTCCTTGGTAGTTTAGATTATTGCTAATCTGTTTATGTAATCTTCAAACAGATCGTATATTTATTTATAACATTTTTGAAATTCCAAATCTTAGAAGCTCGTGATTCGTACTACCAGGTCTTGGTAAACTTGTAAAGGTCCAGTCAGCTACTCTCTATTTTCTTATTATCTCAGTCGTAGTGTGTTTTTTTCATGTTAGTTGGCTTACCTAGCGGGTTGAGTTAGGTGCCATCACGACTTCTGGTTTTTGGGTCGTGACAAAGCCACATTGAAAATGGATTTGGGTGTAATACACAGTTTGGCATGTTTGTTTGGCTAAGTAATTACGTGGTTAGCATGGAATTGGGTGTAATTGTAGGGGTGTAATTACACTTTCAAAAAATTCTCAAGGGGGAGGTGAGAATTGGTGGTAATTACACTATGTAATTACAAGGTTGCTTTTTAGTTTCTTTCCTTTTTGTTTTGATTTTAATTTATTTTCTTTATAATTTTTTATTTCTATTATTTAATTTTTTAATTTTATTTTTACTTTTTAATTTCTTTTGAAATTTTAAAATATATTTTTCTTTGTACATTGTTTATCTTTTATTTCTCTACCTTTACTTTTTGTGATTCCATGTAATTGCTTATATTTTATTTTTTAATTTGTTTTATTCTAGTTTTTAAAACTACAACTCCTAATATTAGAAATAATGAGTCATGCAATTAAAGAGGAATTTCGTTATTGAATGTGGTTATAAACTTATTATGTTTCCTAATCTTAAGTTGTAGTGGAGCTTACTCTTATTATGTTGGAATTTGACATATGTTAGACTATTTTTTTTTTGAATTTTAAAATTGTGTTATATTCATGGTTCCAATTTACTTGTCGTAGTACTATTGGCTCACATTGCATGTTTTTCATTTTTTAGTTAGAATTAATAGATTAGTTTTGTCAAATATTTGAATAATGTTATGACATTATATTTATAAATATTAATTTATTTTATCAAACATGAATTCCATGATGTTCTTACAAAATTTATATTTTAGTTTTTGTAAGTATCTAAATTAAATATTATTAATTTGAAATATATATAAATTATTTTTATAATATTAGTTATAAATATAAGATTATTAATTAATATATATTCACAGAAAAATATACATCTTAAATACCGAATATAATATCATTTATACTTATAAAAATTTATAGGCATATATTTATTATATTAACTTTTAAATTTTGATAATTACTTCATTTAAAATTTAATCTAACTATGTAATTACACTTGTGCAACCAAACAGTAAGCTTGTTGTTTACCCTCGAATCCGGATAACAATTGAATTTATATGGGGTTTTAAGGATCCGTGAACTAAAAGATACAAAAGGCTTTTAGGTTGAGGAAAATAAAGATAAAGACTCAACAATTGCAGTTAAAGTAAATAATCGCAGAATATAATATTGCTTAGAACAATTGTGCTCCCCTGTTCCACAAGAATTTAGAGAGATACCCATTTATACATTCTGATTAAGGGTAAAAATAAGGTAGGTAAATTGATTACATCGTGGATCCCTGTAATTACGCCTTAATGGCCTGGAGTGGTTGAGAAAATCACGTTTGGGCGAGATATCCGGCGACGCTTGGTTATCCGTTACGAGCCCGGCTTCCGACCTTGTGTGTTTCTCCATCCGGTGGTGATTCCTTTCGAGCTCTGTAACGGTCTCGAAATGACTCGACCTCGGTTGTAGACGTGGCCGTCGTTCTACCTTGCATCTAGGTCGGGTTCGATGGCCCCGACTTGCTCCGGACCGGATCCAACCCGGTCGGGCTCAAGCAAAAAAGGGTATCACCCAATACAGATAGTCCCCTCGTTTATTAGAGAGTAATGATAATAAACGATATGACCGGTGACGTGATGCCCGTGACGTATGGCCATACGCCAGGGTTTACCCTCGAATCCGGATAACAATTGAATTTAGTATAGGGGTTTTAAGGATACCGTGAACTAAAGATACAAAAGGCTTTTAGGTTGAGGAAAATAAAGATAAAGACTCAACAATTGCTGTTAAAGTAAATAATCGCAGAATATAATACTGCTTAGAACAATTGTGCTCCCCTGTTCCACAAGAATTTAGAGAGATACCCATTTATACATTCTGATTAAGGGTAAAAATAAGGTAGGTAAATTGATTACATCGTGGATCCCTGTAATTACGCCTTAATGGCCTGAAGTGGTTGATAAAATCACGTTTGGGCGAGATATCCGGCGACGCTTGGTTATCCGTTACGAGCCCGGCTTCCGACCTTGTGTGTTTCTCCATCCGGTGGTGATTCCTTTCGAGCTCTGTAACGGTCTCGAAATGACTCGACCTCGGTTGTAGACGTGGCCGTCGTTCTACCTTGCATCTAGGTCGGGTTCGATGGCCCCGACTTGCTCCGGACCGGATCCAACCCGGTCGGGCTCAAGCAAAAAAGGGTATCACCCAATACACTTGTAATTATACTGTAATTACATTATGACAAACAAACAGTCCATCGTAATTAAATAACTATGTAACTACTAGGCTTTGCAATTACTACCATAGTAATTACAGAAATTCCAAATACCTGGTGGCTTTTCAAACATACCCTAATTGTTGTTGGATTCAAGTGCCGATTTCTGCATTGTTCTTCTTTGCTGGAGTTTTCAGTTGTGTGTTTATTAGCTGTTGGTTCTTTATAATTTATTTACTGAAAGATTTCCTTGTTGTCATGTATTTTCTTTCAAATCTCTTATTAAATGTTTGGTATATTATAAGCTCATAAATGAAAAATAGTGATTTGATGATCTAAACTTGTGGACGGTCTCAGTTCTGTTAACTAATGCTTTTGCCTATTTGAAAATTCTTATAATATGTTCATGATATGCTGAAACTGAGTAAGTTACAACTTGAGTTGTATATATGAATTTAGTAGTAGATTACAAGGCATCAGGTGATACCATCGGATTGTTTATTCTCTCTTGCAATCTAAGTAAACATAGATATATATCAGCACAGAAAAGTGTTTGAATGTGTGTAACGACCCGACCGGTCGTTATGAGCATTTGTACTTTGCTCGGTTGTTTGAGGGCATGAGTAGCTCCGTGTGATGTATTATGACTTATGTGAATCGTCGATTTTGATTTAAGGTTATTCGGAATTGATTTGCAAGAATGATTCTCAGCTAGAAGCTTTAAATTTGAAATGTTTGATCAAGTTTTGACTTCTTAGTATTTGATCTCGGATTGAATTTCTGATGGTTCCGTTAGCTCCGTTGGGTGATTTTGGACTTAGGAGTGCGTCCGGATTGTGGTTTCGAGGTCCGTGGTAGAATTTATCTTGAAATGGCGAAAGTTGGAATTTTGGGAGGTTTGACCGGGTGTGGACTTTTTGATATTGGGTCAGATTCCGATTTCGGAAGTTAGAGCAAGTCCGTAATGTCAAATGTGACTTGTGTGCGAAATTTGAGGTCAATCAGACGTGATTTTATAGGTTTCGGCATCTGTTTTGGAAGTTGAAGTTGCAAAGTTCAATGATCTCGAATTGAGGTGCCATTCGTTATTTCGATGTTCTTTTGTGTGTTTTGAGGCCTCGAGTAGGTCCGTGTTATGTTATGGGACTTGTTGGTATGTTTGGACGGGATCCCCAGGGGCTCAGGCGTGTTTCAGATCGATTTCAGACCATTTTACTTCATGTTGGTGTTGCCGAGGAGCTGCTGGTTCTGGTGTTCCGCACCTACAATTGATATTGCGCAGGCGCGATGGCCGCAGATGCGAGCCAAGCATCGCAGATGTGAGATTTCATTGATGAGTGAAGGTCCGCAGGTGCAGAGGTATTTGCACAAAGCGCGACCGCAGATGCGGCCATGGCCATCGTAGAAGCGGCCTCTCTCGCAAAAGCGAGCCCTTTTTCCGCAAAAGCAAAGGTCGCAGATGCGGCCCCTTATCTGCAGATGCGAAAGTGCTGGGCAGAGTTACAAAAATCGAGGTTTTGGTTCTTTCTTCATATTTTGAGATGTGGACTCGGATTGAGGCGATTTTTGAAGCAAATTTCATCACAAGGATTGGGGTAAGTGTTCTGTACTCAATTTTGATTTCATTCCATGAATCTATCTTTATCTTTGGCAATTGGTTGATGAATTTTAAAGAGAAAATTGGGGGTTTTGGCCTAAAGTTTCATAATATGAATTTTTAGAGTTTTGAACATCGAATTGGAGTCAGAATTGAGTGAAACTAGTACGGTTGGACTCATAATTGAATGGGTTGTCGAATTTTGTGAGTTTGGTCGAGTTTCGAGGCGTTGGCCCGGGTGTGATTTTTGGCTGGATTTGGGATTTGATGTAGAATTCGATCTTTATCATTTGTAATTGCTTCCCTGGGCTTTATCTGATGTATTTGAGTTGCTTTTGGCTAGTTTTGAGTCGTTCGTAGGTCGCTACGCGCGTGATGGCATTCTTGGAGAATCACTTGGCTTGCTCGATGTCGGAATTGACTTGTTTAAGATAAGTAACTCTTCTAAACTTAGTGCTGAGGGTTTGAAACCCCAAGTTACGTGTTGTGTGATTGGTATTAAGGTGACGCACATGCTGGGTGACGAGCGTGTGGGTGTGCACAATGTTAATTGTGACTCTGTTGTTTTCAGGGCACTGTTTAGTGGTACTATTTTGTTGATATCTGTGCTTCACCATGTGATAAAGTAACTGAGCTGTCAATCATACTAGATATCATGTTTAGGCATTATGCTGATATTGTTAGGACCCGTAGTGGTCGTTGCTTGCTGTCATCTCACTGATTTCATTGATATTTCGTACTCAGTCATATTCATGCATTCATATCATATTTTAGTCTCAGTTGTTACTTATTGATACATCATATCATTGTTCCGGGTCAGTTTTCATGACATTTGTGAGCCCATGGGTGAGACTGGAAATGACTGAGTGAGGCCGAGAGCCTGATTATGAGTGACAGTTATTGTATCGGGCTACACGCCGCAACGATTATTCTGATTTATAATAGCGCTTGGGCTGAAGGAGCGCTCTAGAGTCTGTAACACACCCCAGTGAGCGCGGTTGATTATATTGAGGGATGGATCTTCCTTGGACATGGATCTTGTCTGAAGTATTTATATACATGGAGATGGATCTTCTCCATGGGGTTGGATTGGCCTTCCTCGATACTGAGTGACTAATGGTCAGCGATGTATATATATTCCGGGATGGATCTTCCCTGGGCCGTATGGGCCATATACAGTACCGAGTGGTTGAGTATGATGAGTAGAAAGTGTGAGACAGTGAGATTGAGTACTCTGAGAGTGTAAGTACATGATTCATCTCTGAGATACATGGCATTAGCATGCACACATGGCATACAGGCATAGAGATGCATTTTTCCTCATGTTGCACGGTATCACATCATTCATGACTTTTTACACACATTGATATGTGGGCATAGAGTGGAATTTCAAACTTGTTATTTGGAAAGGAAATGAAAATTTTTATTTATTATGGAAAGAATTTTTTAGGAAAATTACAGTTTTCAAACTGTCTCATAATTGTTCGACGATTTCGATAAAGGATTTGGGTTTTTGCTTATATTCTTGAAAAGCAGAACTATTTTCGGAAAAACTGTGCAAAAGTCGAACATTTTCATCTATGAGTTATTTCCTTGTTTATATGCTCTACGTTGTTATGAACTGCTGTTGGTCATTGGTGTTGGACCCGACCTATGTTCCAGCTCGTCACTAGTTTCAACTTGAGGTTAGGTTTTTTACTTTTTGAGTACACGGGGTCGGTTGTACTCATACTACACTTCCTGCACATTGCGTGCAGATCTCGGATGCCGATATTTCTATGTTCGATGAGAGTTGGATTCGAAGATGTACCTGTGTCCCTGTTGTAGCTGCCTCTTGTTCATGGTAGCCTTAGACTTTAAAACTCTATTTATGTAATTTTCAAACAGAAGACTTATTTAATTCATATCGGCTTTGTAAATTCTATTCTTAGAAGCTCATGATTTGTACTACTAGTACTTGAGAAATGTATAAGATTCAGATAATTCCTTTGTTTAATTGTTTTATTAAGTTAATTGGAAATGTATAATTGTTAATTGGCTTACTTAGCGGGTTGGGTTAGGTGCCATCACGACTAGTGGATTTTGGGTCGTGACAAATTGGTATCAGAGCTCTAGGTCATAGGTTCTACAAGTCATGAGCAAGTGTTTGGTAAAGTTTTGCGGATCGGTATGATGACGTCCATACTTATCTTCGAGAGGCTACAGGACATTTAGGATATACTTCCCATCTTTCTTTCCTTATCGTGCGGCATTGACTCAGCCTGGAGCGTAATCCTTTAAACTCCTTCCAAGAATTCGTGTGTGCACTCGAGTGCTCGGTATCAGCTATACATCGATGGCTTGTGATTCCCTGGATGAGGTGCGAGATGTGATTTTTTTGTGTTGATGATGGGCCAATCTGGAGGACTTGAGGCTGGGTTTTGACTGTAGCTTGAGCACTGAGGTGTTGATTGTGTGAGCACGTGATTTTGGATTTATATGTCCGGTAGTGTCCCTATTAGTGGAATTTGTGGCTGGATGGCTACGTGATGAGTATGATGTGACTGCGAGATGTGTTCGTATGATTTGAATGTGACGAGAAGGATTTGCTTGAGGTGTAGAAAGAACTATTTGTGCTTCATTTCCATCCTGATTTGACGTATAGTCTCGAGTTATGGGTGTGTTGAAGGATCCTTTTTGTTTAGTTGCGGGGTGGAGTAGATTTTCATGTGGTGATATGACTTCAGACTCAGGAAGATTAAGCGGTTGCATAATAGCTACGACTGTGGAAGGGCATAGAAAGATGTCAGTTTGAGGCTAAGCAGGTGGGTTATCTCCTGCGGAATGTCCTAAGATTGTGTGATCCCTATGTTGTTTTGTTGAGAGTTCTTTGTTACCAGTGAATTAACACACAAAAGATTGCTTATTAATTGATCTTTTCTAGCACTCAACATATCCATTTCACTCATCATGGTCATTATTATTTCCATTAACTGTTTTTAGGCATGGCATAGATATTTTCTTTCAAGTTAAAAATACTTTCCTAGTTTGTTTCATCTTTAGCCTCTGAGTCACTCATGGCCATCATCCATATCAGTTCATCTTCTGTTTGGCTTTCTTCAATTGCAATTAGAGAAACTTCAATGTTTTCATTTCCAAAATCAGCCTCAAATGTTCTCCATATATCATGAGCAGGAATTCAAGAGGACACCTTGTAGAGAACACTATTTGGTAAACTCCTATAGAGAAGATCCTTTGCCGTAGCATTTTTACGAATCATCTAGCGATCCTCAGCATCGTAATTGTCACAACCCAAAAACCACAAGTCGTGATGGCACCTAACTCAACCCGCTAGGTAAGCAAACTAACAGAAAAATACAACTCAACTGAGATTATAAGAGAGTAGAAAATAGATGACTGAACATTTACGAATTTACCAAGACCAGGTAGTACGAATCACGAGCTTCTAAGATTTAGAATTTCAAAACTGATACAAATAAATACACGTTCTGTTTGAAGGTTACATAAATAGATTAGCAATAACCTAAACTACCAAGAACAAGTGGCAGCTATATCCAAACACACGAACATCTTCCGAATCAGCGCCCGACGTCACCAGCAACTCCGCTCCAAAATCTGCACGGGACGTGCAGAAGTGCAGTATCGGTACAACCAACCACATGTACTGGTAAGTATTCTGTCTAACCTCGTCAAAGTACTGACGAGGCTGTTAGTTAAAAAGATGATTATTTGAATAACCTGTACATTAGATTAACAGTAAAGCAGTTCACATTATAACGGATAAAAGTATCAAATACAACCCCGCGAGTCAGATAATGAATACTGTAAAGAACCACAATAGAATATTTACGATCTTTCCTGGTACGAGATATATGTCAAAAATGTCAAAATGTCAAATCACATGGCACGACAACAACCTTCGTGCTTTTATCTCATCCTTACCATGTATAAATGTAACAACTCAATTAGCACGGCAACACCATTCGTGCGTTCAACTCATCTTCCCCAAGTGATCGTATAACAGAAACAACCATATCACAAGAACACAATAATAGGAACTTCTATGTAGGAAATACGCAAGTAGCAACCGTGGACAAGGATACACATGTGGGTCACAGTAAAGGACTAAGCGGAAAGCACATGAGTAACAACAACAATTGGAAAACAAGAAATATCAACTTCAATTAACTAGCATGTTGGAGGCCTAAGTACAAATATAAAAATTAAGAGGAAAAACACATGTTCTTTACAAATTAACAAGTAAGGGCACGAATGGCTAGCATAGTGTAAGGCTTATACTGAAGTGCAACAGAATAGATACAACATATAATATAAAAGCAGAAATAGACATGGTAATTGTAAGTTAAGCAAGTAAAAGACATGGACAGTGCAACAACAAACAAGATAAAGGTCAAGTACAGGACAATAACAACAAGTCACACAAAATATGTAGATACAACAATAAAAACTCAAGGTAAGGGCACAAAAGTATACACGGGAAACAGATATCGCATCATAATGCATGTCCCTCGTCCTCACCTGCACGAAAACACCCCTCGTGCCATGACCTCACAATAACATACAAGCATAACAATTTAAATGTAATGGCACGGCATCACCCTTCATGCTTTTACTCTCAAATGATATGGCACGGCATCACCCTTCGTGCTTTTACTCTCAATAGTGTGGCACGACTCGTGCTTATACTCTCAATAATGTGGCAAGGCATCACCCTTCGTGCTTTTACTCTCAGTAATGTGGCACGACATCACCCTTCGTGCTTTTACTCTCACTAATATGGCACGGCATCACCCTTCGTGCTTTACACTCTCCCTCACATCATAATGTATAAACAATGGTACGCCATCACCCTTCGTGCTTTACACTTTTTCTTACCAAGCATATGAGTATCAATGACAATTAAGGCAGGAAGCACAAATAACATCAAGGAGAGTGCTTAAACCTATATTCCAAATCAAAACTTTCCAAGTCAACAATGGTTCAACAACCCTCAAGAACCGTAATATTCAAATACTTCCACGAATCTCATAAATGATCCACAACACAAGTATAGAGCCTAGCATCTCAAGAAACTCGGTTGTAGTAATCTAGTAATGATTTCGCATAGAGATGACTGAATTAGACACATCAATGTATTCTTACAATTTCCATCAAGTTATATCAAGTAATAACAAACTAAGTCTTGATATCTATCATTTAATATTATGTCCTTAGTATCTAAGAGTCAAACAAGCCATTAAGCAGAATGTCACAAAATTCTACAAACACAAATATAACATAATCCACCCCCCGAGCATGATTAACCCTGGCACATACATATACGCTCGTCACCTCATATATGTATCACCCCCGCATGTAGTAAACAATGACAAATAGGAGGAAAAATTCCCTCAACGAAGCTAGGCAAAACACTTACCTCAATTCGGCTAATCCAACACTTGTTGATACCCAATTTTTCCCTATATATATTTTAATATGCAAACTACCCTCAAAATAGCATATGTATGCATATATAATGTATGTCCAAGCATCTCATTATTTTTCCTTAATTTTTAAAGGTTTTTAAATCACTTTATTTCCCTATTTCTATCCTTAAAAACCCAATAATTATTTCTAAAATTATTATTTTTGGTGATTCACTTGTTGAACTTTTACATTTATGCTATGATGTAGCTAAGGGAATTTTTTCATATTTTTTACAAAATTATTTAGTATTTTTAAGGCTAAATTGTATAATTGCAACATTAGCCTCTTTTAGGATTTAATTGCATTTATGTTAATAAAGATCAAGTCCAGTATTTTTAAATGGTTAATTATATGTCATAAATTATTTTAGTACTTTTAATTTATTTCCAGAAATCAGTTTACTATTTTTTATAATTTTAATAGGGGAAAATTGGCTATTTAAATGATAGCTCAGTTACATTTCAATTATAGCCCAAAATTGACCCCAATTTGAACCCAATTTACCTTGGCCCAATTCCTTTTAAATACGACCCCTTATCCGTTTAAACAACCCAACCCAGTCTCCCACCTAACCATTTCAATCCCAGCCGTTGATCATTTAAATCAACGGCTCCCCTTCCCCCTTACCTTAATTAATCCCAAACCACCGAAAAACCCTATCATTTCTCACCTACCGCCGCCCTTGAACCCCCTTCCTCTCAAACCCTCTCTGCAACACCACTTAAACCCTAGCCGCCGCCACCCTAATCCACCCTAATACCTACCTAATCTACGGCCTTCCGTGGTCATTTGAGGCTTGTACCAGCCTTCCATGGCTCCTATGTGTTTGATTCTATGGTTTCATGACCAGACCTCGAAAGGATTTGGTCCAGTCCTTGCTCGATGACCTTTCTCCGGCCAGCCATGGCCATTCGAGTCAGATCCTTGACTCTCCTGGTTAGATCGGTAACTTTCAAGGCCTTTCTTGTTTCTTTTGGGTTTTCCGAAACCCTAATCTCTAAGATCTTTCTATTTCTTTCAGATCTGCTTTAGATCTGTACTCGCTATGACTTTCTCGAGTGTTTCTCGAAGGTTCTTTAACTTTCCTTCAAAAACGACCCTTCATCTTCTCCGATTAGGGTATTTCCTCTAAATATTCTTTTCAAAGATCTCTGATTTTAATGTATTTCTGATTTTGTTATGGTTTTGTTCATATTATTCTTCTATCTGAGTTAGCATGTTAAAACCCTAATTTCTTTTGGGTCCCATTTGAATCCTGAAGCTGTTTGTTTAATGTGTACTTGTTTAACTAAGTTCCTCGTTCTTGTTTGACTTATTTGTGTTATCATTTTTTTTTAAAACTCGATTGTTGTTGAAAATCCCTAGGTCTCTGGGTCTGAAATCGTTTGTTTGAGTACTTGACTCGACTGAAAGCTTTTATTTTAGACTTTCTTTTCTTTATGTGACTTATCTGATTTTACTATCTTTCAACTCGACTATGGCTGAAACCCTAACTTTTCAAAAGGTTTCCTCACCTGCTACTGTGAGACCTCACATGTTTTTGATACTTTATTTTCTGCACTATTGATTCAATGTGACTTGACCTACTTGATTACTATGCTTCGAATGTTTGCTTTACTACTGAACCCTGGCTTATTTCTGCCACTACTGCATGCTTGTGATTATCTCTTTTGCCAATGTGCTTGGCCTCGCATGTCTGATGACCTTGTTCACTTTATTTATATGCTGAAGTTTCTTCCTTGATTGATCTTCATCTTGTGACTGATTTCTAAAGTTTCCCTTTTTATGAACCCTGATTTCACTCGCCCGTTCAAAATTGATTGATTCTTTTCCCATTATTGTAATATCTACCTTGCTGAATCTATTTCCAAAATAAGCATATTTCTGTACTTAGACTTGATTGTTCACTGCATGCTTTTACTACTCCTTTTGTGGCAATAATCAGTCTGTCTCTAAACTGATCTCTTTCCTTATTTGAATCTGTTACTACCCGTTAAACAGTGACTCCTTAATTAAAGGGAGTCACTTGGGTAATTGATTCTGACTGGAGATTGTTTCTACATTTGTATTAAAACTTTACTTATTACCTTCCTTCACTCGTTTTCAAAAAGGCTATAAATACCCTGCATCCCTCTTCTTTCAAAGACATGAACACAAGGAAAGAAACACTTGAGTTCAGAACACACACCTCACTAAAAACTCTCTCTCTTTTCTCTGTTACTACTTGTGTTGCTGCCTTGTCTAGCCGGCTGAAAGCCAAGGCTAGGCTGTGGGGAATTTGCTTACTTTTCTTTCTGCATTTGCTTCTTTACTGGTATGTTCTAATTAATTTTCCAGCATCAACAACAACATGTTTCCTTACAATTTCCCTCACTCTTGCCTGTTTCCTGCTTGTGTTTAATCAAGTTCCATTACTGAGCATACTGTAATCTGCCCCTTTCTCTTCTGAATTACTGCTTTTCTTATGTACAAACTCTGTCAGTCACTTATTATGACTTATGAACCCCAAACCCCCATATCCCCTCTATGTGTTGTGTTCTCAGGCTGGTATATGGGTATGCCAGCACCATCTATGCTGTAATGCCCAAACCTGGCCCCTTCCTAAGGTCATATACTCCCTGCAATGAATTCCCAAACCCCTGACCCCTTTGTATGAAAGTGCTGACTCTGTGTAATGTTAGCTATACTACTACTATTTTCCAATCACCCTTACCCCTCTCTATTCTCCACTCAGTTTTAAATCTTTGTTCCTGCACTTCCACTATATTTTTAGACTTAGGCTCTGCCCCTCTTGTGTGAGCCTTGCCTTGGGACCCATGAGCTCCCTCTGAACTTGGACACATAAGGGCTGGCCCTCCCACACTGCACTCATCTCTATCTGGTTATGCAAACTTGGGTGTAAGCACTGCCCGGGGTCCCTTGAGACCGTTAGGGAACTTTGACACACCCAGGTCTGAGAAAGGCTTTGAAACAAGTTGGCATTTGAGGTGTTTTGTTCCATAACTCGGAGAGGAAGTCAGAATCAGGCATCCTATGGTTGTAACTTCTTCTTCTTTTTTGTTTTTACATTTTTTTGATGTAATTCATTATTTTGGTCTGTAATAATTTGTATTATACATTTGGGGTTGGTTAGTGAAAAAGGGGGCGCGACAACACTCAATTTAGCCTTTTCCTCTACGAATTCGCCTCCGCTCGACTCAATCTAGCCAATGACGACTCGAATACACCACACAATGCAAGAGAAAATAATTTTAATTAATAAAGCTATAATTTTTATTCAATTTCTAAAAAGTCAACAAAAGTTAAACCCCGAGCCCGCCCGGTCAAAACCAGCGTCCAAGAGTAGGTCTTGACTACCCACAGCCTCACGAGTCCAAATATGTGTTTTGTTTTTAAATTCTAGTCATATTCGACTCTCACATCTCAATTTTTCATTTTTCAAAACTTTGACAAAATCCCCAAATTTTTCCATAGATTTCTCATGAATTTGATGTTAAATCTTGTATAAAATCATGAAATATAGTTGGAAATTGGTAAAAGATATTTACCCAATGTTTTGGTATGAAAATCCCCTCTCAAAATCGCCTCACCTCGAAGCTAGGGTTCAAAAATATGAAAAATGAAGCAAAAACTCGGAATTCTCAGCACTTAACAGGCTGCAGATGTCGCATTTGCGAACAAAGCTTCGCATTTACCAATGAACAGTGTCCTCGCAATTGCCATAAATGTTTCGCAATTGCGGATGAACAGTGTTTTCGCAATTTCCACAAACAGTTCGCAATTGCGAATGAATAGTGTCGCACCAGAAACCAGCAAAACCCAAACTTCTCCGAAATGATCCGAAACCACCCCGAGACTCATCCGGAACCTCCCGGACACAAACCATATATGAATTTCAATCATAAAACATGCTACGGACATGCTCGCACACTCAAAACACTTAAAAGAGGTCGTTTTGACCCGATATTGACCATGGTCAAACTCCCAAGTTTCTTAACTTTACTAGCCTCTCAACCAATGATCCAAAAATACACCCAAGCCCCTCGAGACTCCAAACCAAAAGTGAACACAAGTCTAAAAACACAACACGAACTTGCTCGTGCGCTCAAATCATCAAAATAACTTCTAAAACCACGAATCGCACGCCAAAACGCATGAAAAACAAATGAAACTTCAAGAACTTCTAAAATCACAACCGAGTATCCGAACCCTATCAAATCAACTGCGAATGGAGCCAAATTTTGCATACAAGTTCCATATGACAAGACGAACCTACTCGAAGCTTCAAATCATGCACGACAACCTCGAAATGATGAATCACTCCTCAAGCGAAATCAATGAACTTCGAAACTTCAACTTCCACAACCGATGCCGAAATCTATCAAATCACCACCGATGGACCTCAAATTTTGCACACAAGTCACATTTGACATTACGGACCTATTCCAACTTCCGGAATCGGAATCCGACCCCGACATCAAAAAGTCCACTCCCGGCCAAACTTCCCAAAAATCCAACTTTCGCCAATTCAAGACTAATTCCACTACAGACCTCCAAATTATAATCCGAACGCGCTCGTAAGTCCGAAATCACCCAACGAAGCTAATGAAACTGATAAAACTTCATTCTGAGGTCAATTGCCAAAAAGTCAAACTTGGTCAACTCTTCCAACTTATTACTCAACTCTCGAAGTTCATTCTTCCAAATCGATTCCGGATAACTTGAAAACCAATACGGACGATTTATGTAAGTCATAATACATCATGCGGAGATACTCGAGCCCTCAAAATACCGAGCGAAGTGCAGATACCCAAAACGACCAGTCGGGTCGTTACATCCTCCACCACTTAAACATACGTTCGTCCTCGAATGTGCTAGGAGCCGTTCCAAAGCCACCCAATCACAGTGTAACCTTACTAAGCATAAGCCTGGGGGCGATCCCATGTCACCCTTATCCACATAAGCCCACCAACACAACATCATTGGAGATCTGTGCTTCGACCTTGCTCTTTAAGCCTTAGAACTCCATCTATACTATCCAGAGTTCATTACAAGACCCGAATCCCAGAGCCACACACTGTATAAGTCTGTACCAGCTATAGCAAGTCACAACCATAACCCAAGATGTAATCATATGATATACTCCATCACTCCGACACTCACAGTAGGAACGGCTGACCACCATTACTGCCCAAACTAAATCCAATACATATCCGATGCCGGTAGCAAACCTCATACTGATTAGAACCTCGTTCCAAACCTTCGTATCCTACCGATTATGAAAGAAACACACATACCCGCTTAACTACTCATCTGATCAATAAACCAAGAAACTCACTCGCCCGACCAGGGTCATTGTTCAAATCCTCAACAAATTATAGTGTTATCCTTCCAAACCTTCCTCGTCCCAAAACCATAGCGCAAATCTCAGGTCTAGAAACCTCATATCAACCAATACAAGCAGGCACACCGATAAGCACCAACAATAATCATATGGAGCCACACGCAACTCGGTTCCGCACACTAATAAGTAATAATTCAGACATGAAAGTTAACAGTAAGAAAAAAAATAAGAAAGCTCCTAAGCAAGTTAAGTTAAGCAGGCAGGGAAACTTTAGCATTTTACTATGAGCTATTCTCAACAAGGTGGAAGTAAAATACACGAAATAGAAATAAGGAGCCACATTTCATCACTGTACTGTTGCGGCGTGCAACCCGATCCCATCATATCAATCCATATAGGGTACTCTTCGAGCCATAATGCTCGGGTTCACTGATCACATGTGCGTCAATATCAAGCACAACCGAGTGCACAAAAATATAACTGTGGGAAAATTATTAGGAACAAACAATACTGAGAAAGATAAGCACAACTATGCTGCAATAAGCAAATCAACATTACAAAGGCTACCTCGCCCATAATGTCACGAGGCCTAAATTGATTTACAATACGTGTGTGAAGAATCATGTAACGCCCACAACCCATCATAGTATGATAGAGAAATATATATAACATAAACCATGGCGCGAATAACATCCATTCCGTCCGATGATATACACATGGCAACAACTACGCAAAACAAACAGGTCCGATCCGATACAGAATACATATTCTCATTAGGCTCAAAATAATCCCCAAACCAAATTTCGATCTTCCTCCTACATGTATTAAACCTTCCAAAAGTCTATAGCAACTTTCCCATAACACCTACCGTCAATCATCCAATCCTCTACATTTCTTCTCAATTCGTAATCCTGGAATAGTTTGTCAACAAGAACCTTCAGTCTCTGAGTTTCACGAATATTCATACTCAATTTCAACACTGCTACTCAATGGCTGACATGTAACTCATACTCCGTCATCTCACGGAAAAACACCCATAAGACAAAACACATGGTACCTTCCAACATGCGATCTCTACTCCGATAGGAACACATAGTGCTAGCAAAACCTTAATCATCCGAAATCATCCGTGCCATCAAGAACTCATATCCTTCCCTCCGAAACTAGCTACAACAATATACCTGCAAATTTCAACCCCACATGGCGCATCACCTCTAACATGCTACTCGCAACACTATGAAAATCTCATAGCCAACTCTGAACCATAAGCAAATTGAACACCTCATCAATCGAGAATCTTTCATTTAACCTAATCCAGGAAAACGCCACCCACGCAATATAGCCTCTATACCTATAGAAAACATCAACTCCGACCGTGGTCATAACCATGATAAATTCTTCGGAACTCATTAACACATAATCGCGTGATCAGAACCAATTGCCTCTAACTAAATCGAGTCACGCAGACTGACAGGCCGAAAATAACTCAATGCGATATGATCACCCTGAGGAAATTCCTGGGAACTTGAAGCCATTTCTTGCATCGCCCCAACATTAACTTGTAGACCTTTCTTGACAAGGGAATACCGCGGATCCGATTACCATTCACTGCTCCGTAGATAATTTCAAAAGTCCTAAAATCCATTCATCTTATTCTGATCTTCAATACGCAGCTAATACGCGTTGAGCAACCCGTGCTTTACCAACATATGCCCATTTAAAGAAATAACCATGAAAGCTCTCGTTCCAGAAACTGATACGGCCGATGATCCTACAATCCGATCGCCTTTAGCAGCCTCTACAACTTAGCTCGAAGCCATAGAACACATCATCAACAACTCAAAGTACCATATCTTTGCAGCATGTCCCGATACTACACGACTATGTAGCTGAATACTTCAAACTTATGAAATGCTGATCATAGAACACCCCGAAGACTCGGACAAGCACTTATCCATCATTGCATCATTCAAACAAGCTCCCCAAATTCTTTGAGATGATAACATACACACGCCACATAATGGAAACCTCATATGAGACACACGATCCAAACTCATCATGCAGAAGATGGCCCAACGGTTGTACTCAAATCAACACTTTGCCATGAACTTACCTTAATCATAATAGCCAGGCCACCAACCAATCTTTCCAAATCAGCGCTTACCAACCAGACATATAAACTCGCCTCGCACCACAAATGGACGACTAGAAGATTTAATACTACATCTGCTTCAGAGGTTAGACAACACATCGCGATGACGAAGCATCCATAACCCATCGTAATCTATCTTCAGCATCACCGATCGTCAGCATATAGCGAATACTGAGCGCACAACATCACATATGAGCGATCGGGAAGAGTCAAAGTCGTAGGTTTAAAGCTGAAATAAGGTCGCACGATAAGTAAAGAAGAAAGGGAAAATTTTCCTAAATGCTCTGTAGCCTCCCGAGGATAGGTAGGGACGTCATCACACCAATCCGCAGGATTCTACTAGACACTTGCTCATGACTCGTAGAACCTACGCACCTAGTGCTCTGATACCACCTTCTCACGACCCAAAAACCACAAGTCGTAATGGCACCTAACTCAACCCGCTAGGTAAGACAACTAACAGAAAAATACAACTCAACTGAGATTATAAGAGAGTAGAAACTAGATAACTGAACATTTACGAATTTACCAAGACCAAGTAGTACGAATCACGAGCTTCTAAGATTTAGAATTTCAAAACTGATACAAATAAATACACGTTCTGTTTGAAGGTTACATAAACAGATTAGCAATAACCTAAACTACCAAGAACAAGTGGCAGCTATATCCAAACACACGAACATCTTCCGAATCAGCACCCGACGTTACCAACAACTCCGCTTCAAAATTTGCACGGGACGTGCAGAAGTGCAGTATCATTACAACTGACCCCATGTACTGGTATGTATTTTGTTTAACCTCGTCGAAGTAGTGACGAGGCTTTTAGTTAAAAAGATGCTTATTTAAATAACCTGTACACTAGATTAACACTAAAGCAGTTCACAGTATAATGGATAAAAGTATCAAATACAACCCGACGAGTCAGACAATGAATACTGTAAAGAACCACAATAGAATATTTACGTTCATTGCTTGTACTAGATATATGTCAAAAATGTTAAATTGTCAAATCACATGGCACGGCAACACCCTTCTGCTTTTATCTCATCCTCACCATGTGTAAATGTAACAATTCAATTAGCACGACAACACCCTTCGCGCGTTCAACTCATCTTTCCCAAGTGATCGTATAACAAAAACAACCATATCACAAGAACACAATAATAGGAACTTCTAAGTAGGAAATACGCAAGTAGCAAGCGTAGACAAGGATACACATGTGGGTCACAGTAAAGGACTGAGCGGAAAGCACATGAGTAACAACAACAATAGGAAAACAGGAAATATCAACTTCAATTAACTAGCATGTCGGAGGCCTAAGTACAAAAGAGGAAAAACACATGTTCTTTACAAATTAACAAGTAAGGGCATGAATGGCTAGCATAGTGGAAGGCTTATACTGAAGTGCAACAGAATAGAGACAAGATATAATATAAAAGCGGAAATAGACATGGTAGTTGTAAGTTAAGCAAGTAAAAGACATGGACAGTGCAACAACAATCGAGATAAAGGTCAAGTACAAGACAATAACAACAAGTCACACAAAATATGTAGATACAACAATAACAACTCAAGGTAAGGGCACAAACGTATACACGGGAAACAGATATCACATCATAATGCATGTCCCTCATCATCACCTGCACGAAAACACCTTTCGTGCCATGACCTCACAATAACATAGAAGCATAACAATATAAATGAAATGGCACGACATCACCCTTCGTGCTTTTACTCTCAAATGATATAGCACGACATCACCCTTCGTGCTTTTACTCTCAATAGTGTGGCACGACATCACCCTTCGTACTTATACTCTCACTAATGTGGCACGGCATCAGCCTTCGTGCTTTTACTCTCAATAATGTGGCACGACATCACCCTTCGTGCTTTTACTCTCAATAATATGGTACGACATCACCCTTCATGCTTTACACTCTCCCTCACATCATAATGTACAAACAATGGCACGGCATCACCCTTCGTGCTTTACACTCTTTCATACCAAGCATATGAGTATCAATGACAATTAAGGCAGGAATCACAAATAACATCAAGGGGAGTGCTTAAACGAATATTCCAAACACATTCCAAATCACAACTTTCCAAGTCAACAATGGTTCAACAACCCTCAAGAACTGTATTATTCAAATACTTCCACGAATCTCATAAATGATCCACAACACAAGTATAGAGCCTAGTATCTCAAGAAATTCAGTTGTAGTAATGTAGTAATGATTTCGCATAGAGATGATCGAATTAGACACATCAATGTATTCTTACAATTTCCATCAAGTTAGATCAAGCTATAACAAACTAAGTCTTAATATCTATCATTTAATATTATTTCCTTAGTATCTAAGAGTCAAACAAGGCATTAAGCAGAATGTCACAAAATTCTACAAACACAAATATAACATAATCCAACCCCCGAGCATGATTAACCCTGGCACATACATATACGCTCGTCACCTCATATATGTATCACCCCAGCATGTAGAAAACAATGACAAATAGGAGGAAAAATTCCCCCAACGAAGCTAGGCAAAACACTTACCTCAATTCGGCTAATCCAACACTCAACTTAGCCTTTTCCTCTACGGATTCGCCTCCGCTCGACTCAATCTAGCCAATGACGACTCAAATACACTACACAATGCAAGAGAAAATAATTTTAATTAATAAAGCCATGATTTTTATTCAATTTCTAAAATGTCAACAAAAGTCCAACTCGGGCCCGCCTGGTCAAAACCCGGGTCCAAGGGTAGGTCTTGACTACCCACAGCCTCACGAGTCCAAATATGTGCTTTGTTTTCAAATTCTTGTCATATTCGACTCTCAAATCTCAATTTTTCATTTTTCAAAACTTTGACAAAATCCCCAAATTTTTCCATAGATTTCTCATGAGTTTGATGTTAAATCTTGTATAAAATAATGAAATATAGTTGGAAATTGGTTAAAGATACTTACACAATGTTTTGGTATGAAAATCCCCACTCACAATCGCCTCACCTCGAAGCTAGGATTCAAAAATATGAAAAATGAAGAAAAAACTCGAAATTCTCAGCACTTAACAGGCTGCAGATGTCACATTTGCGAACAAAGCTTCGCATTTACCATGAACAGTGTCCTCGCAATTGCCATAAATGGTTGGCGATTGTCGAACAGTGCTTTCGTAATTTCCACAAAAGGTTCGCAATTGCGAATGAACAGTGTCGCACCAGAAACCAGCAAAACCAAACTTCTCCGAAATGATCCGAAACCACCCCGAAACTCATCCAGAACCTCCCTAACACGAACCATATATGAATTTAAATCATAAAACATGCTACAGACCTGCTCGCGCACTCAAAACACTGAAAAGAGGTCGTCTTAACCAGATATTAACCATGGTCAAACTCCCTAGTTTCTTAACTTTACTAGTCTCTCAACCAACGATCCAAAAATACACCCAAGCCCCTCGGGACTCCAAACCAAAAGTGAACACCAGTCTAAAAACACAACACGAACTTGCTAGTGCGCTCAAATCATCAAAATAACTTCTAAAACCACGAATCGGACGCCAAAATGCATGAAAAACAAATGAAACTTCAAGAACTTCTAGAATCAGAACCGAGCATCCGAACCCTATCAAATCAACTCCAAATGGCGCCAAATTTTGCAGACAAGTTCCATATGACAAGACAAACCTACTCAAAGCTTCAAATCACGCATGACAACCTCGAAACGGTGAATCACACCTCAAGCCGAAATCAATGAACTTTGAACTTCAACTTCCACAACCGATACCGAAATGTATCAAATCACCTCCGATTGACCTCAAGTTTTGCACACAAGTCACATTTGACATCACGGACCTATTCCAACTTCCGAAATTGGAATCCGACCCCGATATCAAAAAGTCCACTCCCGGTCAAACTTCCCAAAAATCCAACTTTCGCCAATTCAAGACTAATTCCGCTACGGACCTCCAAATTACAATCCGGACGCACTCGTTAGTCTGAAATCACCCAACGAAGCTAACGAAACTGATGAAACTCCATTCTGAGGTCAATTGCCAAAAAGTCAAATGTGGTCAACTCTTCCAACTTAGTACTCAACTCTCGAAGTTCATTCTTCCAAATCGATTCTGGATAACTTGAAAACAAATACGGACGATTTACATAAGTCATAATACATCATGCGGAGATACTCGATCCCTCAAAACACCGAGCAAAGTGCATATACCCAAAACGATCAATCGGATCGTTACAGTAATTCTCCTCTCTCTTGAGTTTTTTGTTTCCATAACTATTCACTTTGGTAGGGATAATTGGTCCATGATTGATAGTTATCCATAGGTTAAAGTCAGTAGCCTGAAAGAACGTTCCCATATGCATTTTGCATTCATCATAGTGTTGTCTATCAAACAGAGGATCTTCCAATGTGCATTGCTAGCTGTACCTTTGGATCAGTCTCCACTCCATGGTGTGCGTCTATCACAACATAAGGACTTATAGCCTCGTCCTCATTCTCTTCCTTTTTATCACTTTCACTATCCTCATATGCTACTAGAAAAGCTTGTTTCATGGCATCGGTGAATCCTTTGCGTAAGATTTTGCTTTTGTTTAGTTCCTTTCTATTTCATTTTTCCCTTTTCTCTCTTCATCTCTTTCTTTCTTCCATTCACTTTCCCGCATTGGGCAGCCTTTGACCATGTGGTCTAGATTTTTGCATTTGTAGCACCCATCGTATGAAGCTTTGCCAATCTGCTTTGGCTTGCCATCGTTTTCTCTCTTAGATGCATTTTTGGAATTCATCATGAACCTCTTGAACATAGGAAAAATTGCTAGGTCGAGTTCATCATTTTCAGATTTATCTTCTTTGTATGCCCGAAGAACCCAGACCTTATCCCTCTTCGATTCCTGCTTGTGCAGTTCCTGCTTTCTCATCTCATGAGTCGTTAGGTTTCCAACTAGCTCATCTATGAAATCTTATCAAAATCCTTTATTTCTTGTATGGCTGTGACTTTTGATTCCCATGATGCTGGGAGGATCCTTAGTACCTTGTTGACCAACACTTCAGAGGTGAATACCTTTCCAAGTGATTTCAGTTCATTTGTTATTATAGTAAACCTGGTCATCATCTCGTGAATGGTCTTAGACTTCTTCATGGGAAAGAGTTCATAGTTCATCATAAGCAGTTCAATCCTTGATCTCTTCATTTGTTCCTTCATGAGCAGTTTGAAGTGCATCCCAGATCTCCTTTGCATTAGAGCATGCATATATCCTGTTGTACTCATCAGGACCAAGTCTGCATATGAGGATCTTATTGGCCTTTGCATTCTTCTCCGTCCTTCTGAAATCTGCTGCCACGAATTTAGTGGGGGTTTTTGGTAATAGTTCTATTTTTCCATTTTGTTTAGTGGGAGTTAATGGACCTCGATTCTCTATTGTCCATAGTTCATAGTCTTGAGCCGTCAGGAAATCCTCCATTCATGCCTTCCACCAACTGTAGTATTTTCTGTTAAACATAGGTGGTCTAATACTTGACTATCCTTCGTTAACCCCAGGTGAGGCACTCATTTTGCTTCCAAGATCTCTCTAGGTGTTAACCAGGTGTGAGAGAATCCGCTCTGATACCAATTAATAATTTGAGTGCCTTTCTAAATTACTAAAGAACTTGGTTCTTTACCTTACTCCTTAAGCATAAACGAAATAAACAATAAAACAAACACAACAATTTTTACGTGAAAAATCACCCGACTCAAAGGTGCAAAAACCATGACCTACCACGTAGCATTTCAACTTCAACTTCACTAAAACAAATGAGCCAAATGTATCGATTACAAGACCTATAAATCAATACCCACAAGTTCTCCTACTTCAACTATTTGACTTACAAATTACTGTAACTTGCAAATTCAAACAATTACTTCAACTCACAGATTATGTATGACGCTTTGATTATAACTCGATTTCCCAAGGCACATTCATTAACTAACTGAAGAAGAACACTAAGACTAGTGATCGGCCTGAGTGTTAAAAATGCAGTTCCACATTTGATGTGCAAAAGGATGAGTGTCCTCACTCCATCAAGAAGGTATTTAAGTTAGCTGGGCTGCGAGATCTTTTAGGAGTCCTATGCTTAGTCAACTCCTCATTTGATAGGACTCCTACAGTTCCAAGGACTCCACAAATCTTGTGACTCTTGTCTGTCACTTATGCAAGCATATGTTCTTGGACAACGACCCTTATCACATTAAAAGCCTTCTTCCAACAAACTCGGACTCAAGTAACTTGGGGAAAAAGTTAGTGCCCTGTAAGGACCTTCAATATCGACCTTCAGGACCTAGTTCTTAGAGTAGTTCATCAGCTACCCTGAGGACCTGGTTCTTAGCGCACATTCTCAAGACAAACTTGTTAATCATCAAAACCCCAATACTCAACACTATCACACCATAACACAACAACTTCAGTACAAGATGAATTATGAATGAAAGACTAAGACAAAAGTTAAATACCATTTAGAATTTACACAATAGATCTGACTTGCAAAACTCCCAACACTCCAATTTCTCGAAGATCACAACTTCAATACCCGAAAAAATCAAGAGGTCTGTCAATAGTGATCATATTAGACTAGAAATGTAAAATATACAACTAAATCTACACTGATAGCATCATAATCATGATGTTAGGTAAAGAGTTGAGGTATTAGTCTAATTAACATACAAGTACAAAATATCCCTTAGAAAATGTGTTTCATCGAGCATTGTGCATTTGTGTTGTACCCTGAATTTCTACAAAGTCTCCTGATATTAAAGTTTATAACACAAGCTCTTAGGTCTAGTGGCTATCAGCTAGAGCAAAGGGAAGTAGTGATATATATATATATA